>NC_053404.1:7589604-7887604 GCF_016859285.1 Xiphias gladius
GCGGGAGTTGACATAGCGGTACTCTCCCTCGTAACGCTGCTCGGTGACTGTCATCTTGCCTATCGGCCTCCTCAATCTGGTCAGGAACATTCCTGAGATCAGCAAGTAGGCCATCATGATGGTTGGGCCCTAGGCAGGAGAGGAGAGGTGAACATAATGAAGTCAATTCCTGTTTGGCCCTCAGCCTGTAGCATGTACGTAGTAAAGACCATATTGACATAAAATGCATTTTCTCTCCTGTTCAGATTCAGGGGATAGCTAGTTTTTTTTAATTTGAAGTGTAGGGTTTTTGATTTTATGTATAATTAAAACAAACAGATTAGACAGACTACATTGAAAATACAGGCCCCAAAGTACAACATCAATGCAACTAAAGTGAGTACAACTGTGATCACTACAATAAAAGTCAGTTTACCTATGATTAATGCATCAAATTTGATCTCACCTGTGATTTCCAATTTAGGCTAAATGCATGAACAAAGTTATAAAATAACCACAGCTTACTCAGTTTTGGCCTGGGTTTTGTCTAATGCAACATGGCTTCACATGGTAAAGACTTGCCTGAACAAGTAAGAAACCAGACTGTAAGACTTTGCAAAGATGGGAGAGGGTAAAAGAGCATTGATAGGGTATTATAGGGGCTGTGCTCAAAAAATGATGTTGCGCACAATTCACAATTTAAGCAACCTTGCATTGAAAAACATAAGGGTAGTGCTTCTGACTTGGCAAAAGGATAAACCGTAAATTTGTGTTTCAGTGAATGACAGTGTGAACGACATTGCATGAAGTCAAATTCTATGGATAGGTTCCAAGAAGAGATTTTCCAAAGAACATGAAAAGAGGCCTAATGAATATAGGCAGCACATTCTTTGGTCACATGAAACCAAAATAAATTTGTTTGAATCACATGGGGTCCAAAATGTTTGGCGTGGACCTGGCCATGACTACCTGTGAATGCATGTACCAACCTTTAAACATGGAGGTGGGAGTGTGCTGATATGGGGCTACATGAGTGCAAAAGGTGGGGGGGGGGGGGGGGGGACATTTATGGATGGCACTATCAATGAAAGTTTGCATACCCATATACTGAATGAAAAGACGATCATCAACACACTGCAAAAATCCCACAAAGTTTTTTACAGAAGAAAATAGTGAAAACTATGACTTGGCCAAGTGTCTCCCCTGACTTGAATCCAATAGAACATTTGGAGTATTTTAAAGCGGAAGGTAGAGTAACAAAACCACTCCAGCAAAGAGCAGCTGAGAAGAATGGCAGCAACATCTCTCCACAGATTTGTGCAAGACTGGCATTTTCAAATTTGTCATCAAAAATAAAAGGCGGACATTCAAAATTTAAATTAGAAAAAAAAAATCTCACTAAAGAAGGGTGTACTGACTTTTGTTACAGTTGGTTCTTAAATATGGACCTTTTATTATAGTTTAATTAGTCAAACATTACTTTTTTTCAAATTAATTGGCTTCATTCTTCTTTTGCTTTGGCTAAAAATAAATAGAACTGTATTAAATGGAAAGGATTTGTAATAACTTAACATTTCAGTGATACTGACCAGTGATTTACTCAATTTTGTTGTATACTATATGTCCCCCTGTAACATGGTGTATTAAATGGGTGATGCTTCTTTCAGAGCAGAAGGCAAAGCCCCGAAACACACCTTGTCCAAAACAAGATGCAAAATTTGAAGAAGATGCACAGCTGCCTCCTATGAAATGAATGATCCCCGCACTCACATCTGCATTCACACCTCATGTAAAAACTCAGGGAAGCTTAGATGTTGCTGAGGAGAGATGATTTATAGCAAAATAACCATCTCAATGCTGTGATTAAAATAATAATAATCTTTATAATACACAGATCAAACAAGTGAAGTACTTCCCAAAACTAATTATATTAATGAATATACATGAATACACTAATATTGGTAAGAGCTATTGTAGAGTGTCCAGACCCTTTGCTAAATTGTGGCTGGACTTTTGACTGTCATTCTGGCTTGGGAGTCTCAATTCTAATTCATGTACTGTTCCAATTACTGGAGTATTGATCATACTCAGGTCCAGACACAGATGCAGACAGCTGCGAACTTGCATGCAAACTACAAACAGGGGTCTGCTTACGCAGACATCTCACAAGTGCACTAAACAACATGGTGGCGACATCCTGACAGCAAGAACAAGAGCTCCTTTGTTTGTTGTATTTGGATAAAGCAACATGAAAAAGTAAAAAAGGGAAAAACAGTGTATACAGAAAATCCACACACACAGATTAATATTTACTCTCTGATTCACAACATCCACTGGAACACAAGCTCTGGGTTATCAGAACAATACACCATTGGAGGCAGAACGTGCCCACAAAGGCAGAGGGGAAGAGGAGAAAAAACACCCAGTTTGGGTGTTTTATATTTTATATATATATATATATATATACACACACATATATATATATACACACACACAGACATATATATACACACACACACACACACACACACATATATATATATACACACACACACACACACACACACACACACACACACACACACACACACACACACACACACACACACACACACACACACACACACACACACACACACACACACACACACACACACACACACACATATACACATATACATATATATATACACACACACACACAGACATACATATATATATATATATATATATATATATATATATATATATATATATATATATATATATATATATATATATATATATATATATATATACACACATACACACATATATATATATACACACACACATACATATACACATACACACATACATACACACATATACACATACACACACACATACATACACATACATACATATATATAATACACAGCTGTAACATCAACATAATCACCACACCTCAAAAAATAGAAATGTGGGTGATGTGGAAATAATGAATGATGAAAAAAAAAAAAAACAACAAAAAACAAAAATATTTATAATTATATATTTGATATGTATTATTAGATCCTTCCCGGAGTGGCCTCTCAGTCACAGTCCTTTAAATCAGATCTTTTAAATGATTTAAAGAGTCAAGGGTACGGGCAGTCAAACATCATCATCAAGCAGCACAGAGCTTTGCAGAAGAGAAGGGAAAAGATAGAAGAATGGGAAAGATTAGTGTGGAGAGGTGTACTGAAAAGCGGGATGTTGTAATAAGTTATAAAAGCTAGCTAATGCGCCCAACAAAATACAAAGCGGGGAATTTTAAATACATAATACAAATAATTATTTAACATTTTTTAAGAGTTAAGAGTTTGAAGTCAACTTCTGTTGTCTTTTTTGTTTAATGAGGTTTTTTGTCATTTATTGTCATCTATCATCCACATCACTATAATGTTTTTTGAGGTGAGGGGGTTGAATATTTCTGATTGCAACTGTGTGTATCTATCTATCTATCTATCTATCTATCTATCTATCCATCCATCCAGATATAGATATAGTATGAGGGGAGGGGGAATATTTTATTCGCATGTGTGCGTAAATATCTATCTATCTATCTCTCTATATCTCTATCTATCATCCCCATATAGATATAGATATAGAGATATGTATATATAGATATAGATATATATATATATATATATATATATATATATATATATATGAAAACTTGGACCCCTTATCTCTTGTTGGGGTTTTATGTAGGTATGGTATAGGTATTTTTTACATTTCCATAGACTGCAGAAAGCATGCAGAAGAAGAGATAATCTATGTGTTTCTTTAGAAGATCTGTTTACCTGAGCACCGATGGCACTTGTCAGCTTGAAGATGTACAGACCGATATCCAATAGAGGCTGTGGGACAGACAGAGGCCAGACAGATCTGTAAATAATACTAATAGATAATAAATAATAGATCTGTTAGAACTGAGTTTGGTATATATCGCCCGTAATATCACTTGTTCCATACAGAGGTGCACTTCAAAAGTGATAGCAAAGGCAAGTGGAAAAATATCAGATCGCAGTGATCCTGGGCCAGCAAAAATAGCTGTGTTACCCTAGCATTTTTGTGCTTTGCATTGTACTCATGTTGGCTGCAAAGCTTTTTTATCCAGGCAGCGGGAGACACAGGCACTCGTACTGTATCATCATGATGTATTGGCTGAGTGAAATCTGTCATTGATGTACCATGGATATACAGTCGTGGTCGAAATTATTGACACCTCTGAGTTTTAAGTACATAATTTAGAACATCCTCAGAAATAAATGCAAATTGACCAATTTTGTATAATCAGATTATATAATAAAATGTCCAAAGCTGCTGAACAACAACTACAAAAAAGCTTTCATATAGTGAAATAAAAAATACAGACATAAAATTTAAGCTTGACACAATTATTGGAACCCTAGGAATTAGGAATTAATTTATCTACTTCCTCAAACAAAATTAAAAACAAATAAGACTCATCTGTGCTTAATTTTCAGTGTTCACATGTCCCGAACTAACCAATTAATGATGGTTTTACTGCATAAAAAGGGGCTTTTTGTTTCAAGTTTCTTTTTCACAATGGCGAAGACAAGCAAGCTGTCTGAGAGCATCAGAAATGCTATTATCAAAAAAACATAACAATTCCAAAGGCTACAAGATAATTGCCAAAGATCTTGAAATCCCTTTTTCAGCAGTTCGTAATGTTATCAAGAAGTTTCACAATCATAAAATGTGAAGTCGCTTCCAGAACGCGGTGCGGAGAACAAACTCAATGAGAGAAGTCAGCGACGATTGATGCGGATTGAGGAAAAAACAACACGCAAGACATCTAAAGAGCTTCAGGCTGACTTGGAGCAATGTGGAGCGGTGGTTTCTGTCCGTACCATATGCTACATACTAAACCACTACTGAAAGAAAGGCAAAAAAGGGCAAGACTAATGTTTGCAAAAACTTTGCATCAGCTTGTTTATAGGCAACAAAATGAAAACCCAAAAGGAAAAGAACACCCTACCTACAGTTTAACATGGTGGAGGTTCTAGCAAGCTGTGTGGCTACTTTACTGCCTCTGGTAATGGAGGCATTGAATGTATCAAAGGAATGATGAAATCAAAAAATTAACAAGGCATTCTAGAGTGAAATATGTCACCCTGTGTGAGAAAACTAGGTTTGAGGTGAAGGTCTTGGGTCTTTCAGCAGGACAACGACCCAAAGTACACATCCAGCAGCACAAAAGAATGGTTGAAAAAGGAAAGGAGGGACTGTTTTAAACTGGCCAGCAATGAGTCTTGACCAAAATCCCATTGAAAACCTTTGGAGGGAACTGAAATCTGCCATTGCAAAAAGGACTCCTGCAAACTTAAAAGAGCTTTAATGCATAGCAGTGGCAGAAATTACCAGATGGCTACAAGATACGTTTAGAGGCTGTCATTGTTGCCAAAGGTTCCGCAACCAAATATTAGTGAAGGGTGCCACTAACTGTGTACGGGGTAAATTTTGTGTTGGGATTATTTCACTATTATGCAAGTTTTTTTTAATTTATTTTAATTTTTTCAGTAACCACTGACATTTTATTAGAATATTTTGATGATATAAAAAAATTAAAATTCAGGGGTGCCAGTACTTCAACCAGGACTGTAGGTCATTTTCAACATTTTCAACATAAAAACATCTGAATACCTAGGGTCTAGAGAGCATATTTTAATTTGTCCATTCTTGGACTGCACCTCTACTGGCCCTCTATAGTGGGGCTGCAGTGTACACTACTGAGGCATATGAGGCTGTCATAAGTAATGCAGCAGGAGTGTGTCCTGAATAAAAAGTAATCTGCGTAGCACACACAGCTTGAGTGGTGATGCTCATGACAAAACCTTGCATAGCCCTCAGATCTATTAATCCTAAATTTCTCATTCACTGGTTATTCTAAAAGATTGAAGAACATTTCTCAGCTGATTGTAATCAAAGTTTGGTACCTTACTGAGGTTGGAGTAAAGGTCCACCACACTATTGCAGAATTTCTCCACATCTTGTGTCAGTAGCTGGTCTGCATTGGCTATCCGGTTGTCAAGGTTTCCCATTTTGTAGTAAGTGTAACCTCTGAAGGGCCAGAACACAGGGTGAAGAATCAAAGAAGCCATGCAACACATTGAACACATGGCTATACCTGTGACTGAACACTCAGATAACCACAGAATCTCCAGGTATGAGTCTCAGATTCCGAACAGGTCAAAAACACAATGTCAATTTTATAATTTCAGTTTCTTCTTTTTTCAGCATGACCACTTTCCCACCCACAGAATAGGTCATTACGTTGCAACATAATGCAAATTGTGTAATGCTGCTAAATTGCATCTTACTATGAAACTGTCAAATTTTGGTCCATGGGTTGAAATCTCATCAAACTGGGGTTAATTATGTCACTTATGTACCAGATTTGTGGTTTACAGATGACACTGCTGTTTTGGGTTGCCTCTAAAACATGACTTCTGATGTTACATCAGTAGGATCATCAAAATTTAGTGGTAAAAAGTTGATATGGTGCAACTAAAGCACAATCAAGGTACTGACACAAGCACTGGATTACAGGAGTCATGTGAGAAGATCTACTATGGCTTCAGCTGGATTTAGTGGTCAACTCAAAACCAACTTAATATGGTCCACGTTTTTATATAAAAGAAGTCCTATTATTTTGCCAACTGCTGTGAGAACATAGATGTCCACGGTGGTCCTAACAGAGTAAACCTGAATGATTATGATTTAATCCCAGCATGGATATGTTTCTTTTATAAATACCAGGGCAATGAAGTATAAAACAATAGCCCCCCTGCAACCAGGGAATTGCCTAATCAATTGACCATTATGACCATGGTTAAAGAGTGCCTTCTGTATAATATCCATGAATGAGTGACACACCATTTAACGTACCTTTTACTGATCTGTTTTGGTTTTGATAGGCTGATTTATTTATAAGTTTTATTTTTTATGGACTGTTTGTGTAATGTTTTCTGTTGTGCAGTGTTGGCTTCTCTTAAAGGTCAGCCTGCCAGTTGGCACCATTTGAAGAACACAGTGAAAGTAAGTCTAGGGCTGCAACTAATAATTATTTTGGTTATCTACAAATCTGTAAATTTTTTTAAATAATCAATCATAACGTCAGAAAATAGTTTAAAATGCCCGTCACACTCCCCCAAATCCCAAGATGATGCCTTTAAACTACTTATTTTGTCCAACTAAAGATTTTTAATTTGCAATGATATAAAACAAAGAAAAGTAGTAAATTGTCACATTTGAGAACCTGGAACCAGATAATGTTAGGTAGTTTTGTTTGATAAATTACATTACAGATTAAATGACTTTCAGAACATCCCATATGATGGAACAACAGCTTTACTTCTGCTGAAGTACTTACTGCAGGTACTGGTTGTACAAGTTCTTTGTGAGCCTCTCACGAAACCTCAGCTTCAGCTCATTTAGGCCCAACTTCAGGAAGTTGTTCACTAAGGCAATCTGGAATGATCCAGTCAAACATAACATACATGTATTCATATCTCACTATGAGCTCTTTGCTCTAGTGCTCCAAGGAAGTACAAGTGACACGGTTTTAGAATCCTTATAGTAGTCATGCTGATTGTGTTTTTTCGTTTTGTTTGTTTTTCATTTAGAAGCATAGATAGGATAGGGAATGAAGAGAACATGCCAATGCAGAATATTTGGTATGATTTTAAAATAGCAATGCAAACTAAAAATTTAAAGAATCAGGCTGGAGATAATCTATGTTTTTCTTATTGTCAACAAAACAAAAATGAATGTGTCCTTCCTGCCACACATCCCCATTGTTGTCCAGAAACTAATGAAAACACATCAGTGAGCCACACTGTTGCACTGAGTGACACTTTCCTTCATTACCATGAACATGGTAACTGTAGTTTATTTTGACTCAATCCAACATACACCATCCTGCTGCCCCAAATACTCACTCAAGGAATGAAAATAGCCCCCAACAAATTCCTCTTGTTTGAATAACGTTTGCTAAAAAGTGGCCAGCTGTGGCCAGCTGCTGGAAATTACTGATCCATTTTAAAAAATGTAATTATACATTTATGTGAGATTTTTAAAGATTTACGTCTACAGGAGGAACCAATGGGCTTGACACTGAAAGTCACAGACAGGGTAGGGAAGTCAGAAAATATTGAGAGATTGACTAACACATTGTTAGTTTGTCTTTTCATGGGATTTGTCAACAATAAAAAAATATATAGAATATTGCCAGCCATTTCCCACTGAGGGATACAAAGGTACAATTACATAACAGTGATAGACATATATGCTCAAAAGAATAATCATGCGAAATGGTAGTATTTTTAAGTGCATTCAGTGATTCAAAGACAACAATTTACTAGTACCAGGAGATTAGTAACTACACCGTATAAGACAGAAAGGAGACCTTTGACATTTTTAAGAAAATTAAACTAAACTAATGAAACTAAACTACACCAAAACTGTGAAGGACTATGAACTGACATTAAACTACAAATGTTCCAGAATATTATATAGCATACAGTATGTAGAAATTAAGATCACACTTAAAAGTGCTTCAACAGAAAAAAGTTAACAAAAAACACACTTACAAGTGGCATGAATTTGATAAAGCTGAACAAGAAGATCTTGAAATCTTTTGTCGAGCGACCGATAATTGCACTGCAAACCACAACATGCACAAAGATGAGCAAGCATCACCAAGAGGGTCAGTGGGACAAACACTGTGGCTTGATAAATTTAATTTTCTTTTCCTGAGGAACCAATGCAACTTTGCAAAATAGCTAAAAAATACATGAACAATGTCTGCTTTATGTTGGAGTACAGTATGAATTATTTTACTAATATATATATGTATAGTAACAGTGGAGTCCTGACATAGATGAATACCATTCCATTCATTTTATGTTTTTTTTTCCTTTTCTTTTTTTTTTGAGGAGGGGGGGCAACTTTTTTTTCATTTTCCCATTTAACTGATGTGGGTACTAACATATGATTTGAATACCCTTAGACAAGAAACATAGACTTCATAGATCGCGTCGAACATTTTAATAAAATGAGGGGGAAAAAAAAAAACACAGATGAGATCAGTATCTCTGTCGTAGGTCTTTATAATATTGAAGAAAGGCCACCACCCTATACCCCTAACATCACTGCAGGACTCACATTTTTTTTACACATTTTAAAATCTGAATTTATTAGAATGTACATGAATACTGTTACAGACGCAAGGTATTTCTAGAATGCAGTGAAAGGTTTTACTCGTGATAATACAATAGCCTCTGCTGCTACCTGCAATAAAACTCAGCTCTAAGAACTAGTGGAGGTTGAAAGTAAACAAGCATTTTTTACTGAGCAACAACAGAGAGAATATAATCAAGAAAGGGAGAAACAAATACTTCGAGTTAAAGCTGAACTGAATTCTATGTATACTCAAAAGGCAGCGTTTTTGGTTCATGACCAGAGTACCAAATGGCAGTAATTCCAGTTGTTTTTACTTGAGGAGAAAAAAATCCATATATCCATTCATATTTTTTGCAAAAAACAAAAAGATGTGAATGATCCGATGGTAACTAATTGAAGCATTCCAATATTTCTTTCAGTAGCTTTATCCATGTGAAATCAGTTATAAATTCCCTTTGATGGTTTAAATATTCCCCAATTAACCAAAAAGCAAATGAACTCACTGTCTCTCCTTTTACTTTAAATGACCTATACTGTATGATGTGCGTAAACAAATTAATGTTGGCAAATCACCAGGTTTGGCATCCTTCCAAAAGCTTTATGTTACATTCTGGGAAGAATTTGGACCTCCCATACTGGAAATGTTCAAGCAAGTTATCAAAGAAGGACGCTTCCATTAAGATGCAAACACAGCTATTATTAGACTTTCTCACACAAAAAAAGATTCATGCTCAAATTATTGTCCTATGTTTTTACTTAATGGAGATATTAAAATTGTATTCCAAGGTGCTTGCTCAGCATTTTGGGTCAGCACTGTGTACCTTAGTCCATCCAGACCAATTGGGCTTTGTTAAACAATGATTTGCAACTGAAAATTTAAGACGTCTTTTGCATGTTACAGATGCAGCATCTAAACTATCATCCCCAGTGTTGTCTGTCAACACTGAGAAAGTATTTGACAGATCTGAATATATTCTTTATGGTATACAATTGGAAAATGGGATTTGAAAATACCAGAACATGGGACCAGACAGGAAGATCCTTCTTTTCACCTTATCTCTGGAACCTTTAACTCAGAAGTTGAGAAAATCCCAAGAGGTGGATAATGTGGATAATGTGCCCCAGTACTTGTCAGTAGCACTGAACATTATCCATTAATCCAGTCTCATAAAATGAGGAAAAAAAATATCTCAGGATGCAAGATCTTGTATCTCAGGATACTAGATAAATATCAACAAGTCTTCACTACTCCGTCTCAACAACGGGTCATTCTCACTTCGATGACAAAGTTCCAATGGTTGCACATTTTTAGTATTTAGGGATAAATATATATTCACAAAATTGTGACAAAAAAGTTACAAGAGGTTAAAAAACGAAACAGAATAATTGCATAGGTGGTAATCATTATCAATTCCTTTGGCTTCTAGATACTTAGTTATCAAGACCCATGTACTGCTAAAAGTAAATTTCCAATCGAGTATGACCCACCTACCACCCCCAGCCAGTTTTTGGGAGACAGCACAAATTTCTAAATTTATATGGTGTGACAAACAACCACAAATATTTCTGGTCTCCAAAATAGTAAACAGGTAGGAGGTCTCTTCTCCTAACCCTTGAAATGTATTATCTTTCCTTTATGCTTTATCCTTTAGGTCTTTGCTAAAATTGTTTGATAAGGTGGGCCACCGTACTATGGCTTGACATGGCGAAAGGAATAGTATCATCATAGGCCCTTAAAATACTTTATTCTCTGGTCTTTCAAAAAACAAGTTGCCAGAATAGGTCAATGAGACAAAAAATACCATTTAGACTCACCCATATTTAGAAACAAAAACCTGCTCATTTGCAAACCAGTGGTGAAAACAAGGACATCATAGTCTTTCTGACATTTTTGATGAATGCGGCCTTAGAAATGATCTTAGAATTACTTGAAATTTGCTTAGCAGTACCTTTTGTGTACCTGTGATGTCCCCTGGAATCAATCTGTCTCTTTATTCAAAAAAATGTTAATACATTTTAAACGGCTACATTTATATAGCACTTTTTTGTCTCTCATTCACACACACTCACAAACTGTTGGGAGTGATCTACCATGCAAATTGCTGGTCTTACCATCGGCAGCAATTTGGGGTTCAGCATCTTGCCCAAGAACACTTTGACATGTGGCAGGAGACAGCAGGAAGCTGGAGACTGAACTGCCAACACTGTGATTAGTGGATGGCTTGATCTGCCTCCTGAGCCACAGCTGCCCCAAACATGAATCCTTTCCTGTTAAGCATTACAAATCTGAAACAGTGCTGGGGACCAGGCTTTTAATTTTCACAACAAAGAAAAGAACCAGGCCTTCATTTGAGGCAGGCTTTGATGAAAGAGAACTCTTTTTTTTAAATTTCAGCTGTTGTAAAGGTATATTTTCATGTTTTTTTAAGATGATCCCCTCTGTTCTCTAATCTGATCAGATTTACCTGTTAATTTACTGTTAGCCTGTTCATTTCCTGATTCCAAGAACTTTATGCAAAACTTCTGCAGGAAATGGTGAGTTTTATTAACGGCAGCTTTACAGAAGGAAATAAAAAGCAATGCACAATCAACTGGAATTCATCAGTGATTGAGACAAGCATTTCTAAGATCAAAGAAACTGACAAGGTTGAGGATTGAAAAACGCAGTGGTAGGCCATGGAAACTGAGTGAAGAAGACAAAAGACACATCAAGCTGACTTCCTTTCAAAATTAGAAGATGTCCATCCGTGCCATCAGCTCAAAACTTGCAGAAACCAATGGGACTCTGGTACACCCATCTACAGTCAGGGGTTTGGTCATAAATGGGGAAAACTTGCTACCAAAAATTCATATCTGGAAACAGAGCCAAGCGACTCACCTACGGTATGCACAAAAACTTTACTTTTACAAATAATACTTGTGGTCAAGCGTGTTCTCTCTTTAGGTCGCATTCTGCTCGGTACTCCACTTCAAGTGCAAACACATGTAGGGCCTCCTGAGTCTCCAAAGATGAATTTGTTCATTGAGTGATTTAAACAGAGCTCAACTTCCAGAATTCCTTGTGTTTCACATCTATACCCGAAATCTACCCATGGATCTAACAACCAGCTACATCAGTCACTGTGTGACCTAGGACCATTGATGTCACTATGTTGTTCCCTTGTCTCTCCCTTTTTTCCCCTCCCGGCTGCAGGGGAAGCAACAACTCTCCTCTTCACAGCTCACTTCTCTGCAAACCTGCTCAGAGAAGACTGCTGTGCTGCACTCTGTCTCAATGGCAGCGACACAAGAGCATGCCTAAGATTAATCAAGAGTGAACCAGTTTAATTTACTGGCAGCGACTATGAAACAAAGTCTGCCAGCTGATTTTACAAGCTAGAGGAGCGACGTAGCAGAGTTAGCATCAAGCAGAACAGAGGAGGGAACAGTGATCTCCTTGAAGACACCATAGCTGCTTAGTCAGACAAGCCTGCAGCTCACTGGACTTAAACAAAGCAGCACACCGGAAAAGACTTTCTTCCTCCGTAGACTGATAACGTTAACAGGGCCTTGCACTGCATAGCTTGGCTAAGCACAGGACTGTTTTACTTTTTTGGTGCATTGTATTGAATTAGTTCAATGTATTCACCAACATCTTTGCTTTTATTTCTGTTTATTGTTAGATTATAGGATAGCCACACCACTAAGTTGATGTATGTTTCACACCGACGGAGGTACATACATTAACTACGTCTTGCATGTAACTAACTAACCTCTCTTTTAACCTGGCACTTTTATCATACGTGAAATAACCTTAAACAAAGAAACACACTCTCTCTCCTCCTTTGTTTAAGCCATGTCCTTCCAGTCGCTATTTTTGAGTCAACCATTTTGTGTTCTCTGTTTTCCTACTCTCACACACACACACACACACACACACACACACACACACACACACACACACACACACACACACACACAAACACACACACCTGTTGCACAAGAGTGAATGCTGCCAACCTCTGCTCTGCAGAACTCAAAATCTGTCAACCTTTACTAACTATTGATATGGTAATTTTGGTTGCAGTTATTTATTTCATTATTAATTAGAGGTCCAAATGGAAAGTTAGTATATTTTATGAGACTGAAACAGCAAATTGGCTATAATTTCCCTTTTTGAGGGTTGTGCCCCAAGGTGGATTTAATGTAAATCAAATCCTATTACTTAAAATAATTTCTCATAGCCAAAACTGATGGATAAGCTACACCTGTAAAATCTCCAACATACCTCTGCAAATAGGTTTTGATATCTATGCGGATTATACACTCACTGAGCACTTTATTAGGAAAACCTGTACACCTGCCTATTCATGCAATTATTCAATCCAATCAGTTGGCAGCAGTGCATTGCATAAAATCATCCAGATATAGGTCAGGAGCTTCAGTTAATATTCACACCAAACATCAGAATGGGTAAAAAATGTGATCTCAATTACTTTAACGGTGGCATAATTGTTGGTGCCAGATGGGCTGGTTTGAATAATTCTGAAACTGCTGATCTCCTGGTATTTTCATGCACAACGGTCTCTGTGTGCAAAAAATTGTGTGAAAAACAAAAAACATTCGGTAAGCTGAGAGAAAGGCTACAGTAACTCAGATAACCACCTTTTTTTCTGGAATTCGTACCATGAAGAATTGAAGCCCTACCGAGTACTAGTATGGTGTTCCTAATAAAGTGCTTAATGAGTGTATACAGGCTGAAACTTGCCATTTTTCAGAAAATTGATTATTACACATTAAATGAAAAGGTCTTGGTAATCGTGTAAAGTACATCATTTATTTCAGTGCTCTAACTCGATTTTAAATTACATTTACTGAAACATCTATTTTAGTTGCCTGACACTGCATTCATTCAGAACTTAAAGATCAATGACTGCTTACCTCTATTACAGTTATTTTGACTAATGATATACAATAGTCTTACATCTACACATTAGGGTCCCTCTGACTGATTCAGAGTAGCCTCATTAGGCCTCATTCAAAAACATTACTGTATTCTTACTCAAAATCTCATTATTTTTTCCATAAGTATTTCAAGTTTGATTCACCAAAATCTCTTAACTGGACAAACTTGTTGTAAATCACTGGTTCCAGTCTAATGAATGCCACCTGCCAGCGAAGAATGAGTGTCTTTATGAGATTTCATCATTAACTTAATCAACACCCTTAAAATCCCTATATATGGCTACCTGTTCAGCAAAGAATGAGTGTGTTTATGAGATTTCATCATTAACTTAATCAACACCCTTAAAATCCCTATACACGGCTACCTTTTCCACTCCATTTGTGGGTAAATTTCACTCACAAAAATGTTGCCTGTGCCGAAATATGTCAATAAAGTCATTAAATCTAAAAAACCTCTTTTTTTTAGAAATTTTAAAATTGTCAGCCATAGTGATGATATGGTGAACACAATATGAATTCTGCATTAAGTTTGTTTTAATGATATATTTTATGATCTTTACAACAATATCATATTTAAACTACACATTAATAAGATTAAGGCATTCAGATTCTCTTAAATCATTCACACAGTATGTGCAATTTCAGGTCAAATCCGTTTGTACAAGTGGTTCTTGCATGAGGCCCAATATAAGCGTAGACTACTAAATTGCTTTTAAGCTAACTTTAAGCTGCTTTATGCATATTCAATCAAAAAGTGATGTTGTTATTGTTTTTATTTTACTAGGAAGGCTTACATAATGGATACAAGGTTTTCTCCCATTAATGAACTATATTTAATCACTTTTATTTTTTTGTGTTACTCCCAGTTGTTTCACTAATTAGAGGTTGCTCACTAATGTCAGAAAAATTTTCGTTGTTAAAGAAATATAAACCATTCAGCCACAACATCAAAACCAGTCACTGGTTTTGATGTTGTGGCTGAATGGTGTAATTTCAGTAAAACCATCAAGACATAAACTGAATGGAATTCCATGTGAAAATGCTTTCCAGTTCATGTATGGCAACTGTATAAATTTTACCACCTGCTCAAACCCATAGGTCAGTGTCATGGTTTGGAAGGAAATGTAGACCTCAGACAGTAAAGGATGAAAAAGCACAACACAAAACATTTACAAAGCAAGACGTTAAAAACAGTGTTAGTGGTTTAAAACTTTGTTTTCCACCTCTGTGAGAGCCATGTGTTGGACAGTTACCCCGGGTATGACTGATATGTAGGAATAAAAGTGCTTCTTGAATAGACTGATGTCTCTGCTTATAATACCACTGTGGAGAATCAAAAACAAAGTCATCAGTTCCTGCAAAGAATCAAACAGCAATGCATGATGGAACAGCCCACCCATTTTCATCTTTTTAAGAAAAACAGAACATAATATGTCTGTTTCAGCTGCACTGGATGCTAACTTATAAAGATAATTGCAGGTAAAGTTTACCAACATTAGGGGTGGGGTTCGAGAGCATTGTATCGAATTTGAATCCAGTTTCAATTTATTTCACTCAGCGCAATAACAAAATAAATTACAACTGTTTTGTGCACCAAAGATATAACTAAATTTTACGAATAGAACTTCTTCTAATCATGTTAATAACACAATTGGTCACTTTAATTGTGATTTAGGGACCAATTACCAGACAAGCAATACACTGACACTTATGGAAACTATGGTCACTACCCATCAGATCTAAACCATGGTAATTCTGCTGTGCTGAAGGGTTGTAGGGCTGTCACCTGATATGTTATTACTGCTCTGTGACATCCGTTAACCCTTCCCTGACTCATTTTTCCTTTTGCTGCAAGGGACAATCCTTGCTCCTCACTGAGGTTAAAATAATTATTCTACTGTATCATTCAGTGAATATCAATTAAATAAATTGCTGATGTTTTGCATGCACAATGCACTTAACGTTATCTGCAGGCGAACTCGTTGTTTCACACAGGTCACAGAATCTGACAGGTCACAGAATATGGCGTAACGCCGTACCTTTTTAACTAACTTACCAATGTGGCAAACATCTCTAAATGCAAACACAACGTTGGCACTAATAACATTAACTTTACCATAACTTGCAAGCTGCTTAAAAATCAGGAGTTCACAAGTATGCAGATCATCGACACCAGTTATAAATGGTCAATTTATACTCAATCAGCACCGGTAATGGTAATCATGGCATGTGCATATACATTTTTGTCAATGGCCTAATTATTCCTATTACTAGAAAATTTGCTCAGTTGAGCACAGATCTCAGCAGGAGGTGTACTGACGTATTAAACACTGTTTAATAAATGATATCTGGCTGCAAATATAAAGTTAACTATCAAAGAAATCACAGAAACTCAAGTATTAGACATACATACCATGTAAAAGCTTTAATAACATTATGACCTTGATCTAATTTTTAACAATAATCAAATTATTGTTATAAATGTACTAATTAATTGTCAAAAACACACCTACATGTATAAAAAAAAGAAAAGAAAAAAAAACCCTGACAGCAGATAGACTACAATTTTATTAAGCATGAAAATAATGAACATAAATGACATCAACTGTAAATCTTGCACTTCATGGTGATGAAGTTCAAACTCACGATTATTAGCCTGCACACTATAGTAGTGCACAAAGGCGAGTAAACACAAATAACTCAATACACCTCCTTGGTGGGGGTCTGCAATCTAGTGAGTGCAATTTCTAGTTTTCTATTTAGTCAAATTAGATTTAAAAATGACAATTAATGAAAACAGGCTCATGGTATCGTTTCAGTATCGGTATCGAGATATTTAGGCAGGTATTGTATCAAAGTCATAATTTTGGTATTGTGACAACACGAGTCTTTGCTTCAGCTGCACGTAAGTTACACAATTACAAAATTTTAATTCTTGTCTATAAAGCTCTACATGTTCTTGCTCCACAGTGTCCCTCTGACCTGTTTATCCTATATGAACCAATCTCTAAGGTCTTTTGGCTCGGGCCTTCTGGATGTTACAAGGTTAAATCTAATGTTATGGCTTTTGGTTTTTATGGAAGGACAAGACAGATGGCATTTGCTGTGCTGTTTCTATGAAAACTGTTGACAGGGAGGCTCTGTGGATTATAGTGAGGAATGATGGCATTGTGTCTATTGTGGTGGAGGGATAACCTTTCAGAGGTAGAAAAAAATATAACATTTTCCATACAATTTTTGCTTTGTTTTGTTTCGTTTCGTTTCATTTTAGGGTGAACTAACACTTTAAAATCATAGTCACTGTTTTGTTTTGCATCAAATGTGCTGGAGTACTGAATCAAAACAAAAACAACAGAAAAAAGTATCACTGATCTAATAATTACAGACTGCACTGTACTGTATATACTTTAGTTCCTCTGTCAGTCAGTTATGGATTTATTCAAGTGTGGTCATGATGATTTAGAAAATCTTTATTTTAAACTTTAAATAATAATCTATGTAGAATCTGACCTTTCAATCATGGTGCCATTTTGGATCATCCATACGTCACAGTAGGTCCTAGCCACCAACATTGCAGCGATAAGGATAAGGTAGCCAGTCTGTGGTGAAGCAAACAACCAAAAAGAATAGTTAGTAGAGCCTGTAAAACACTGCACATCATAAAGTTCTTTATCATCCTGCCCTTGACTCCACTCATATCTACTGAACTAATCGGATAAGAACAGAAACCAGAAGAGCCATGTGACTGTGACCTTGGCTTATGTAGCTGATGTATCTGTGTCAAAGGGCGCTTCTTCCTGTACAGCCATCATGGCATTTTGAGTAATGTTGATCCAAATGTCCAACTCTTGTTTGCCAAATTACATGTTTTTACCAACATCAAATAAAATGCTTAAATGATTTATAATCTGTATTCTAATGTAGCATTTCAAAGTGGACTTTTTGACCTCCACTGGCAAATTGGATGCAGGACAGATGGAATTGTAACATTAGTCAGTAATACACGAAAAATTCCACTGAAATCACCTGCTGCATTTTGGGGTTCATCTGACATCCTAGGAGAAGTGCAATCCTTGTTAGGTTCAAAGAAAACTTTTTAATGTGAAAAAGTATGGTGCCTGTCCACTCCAAAACAAAAACTATGTATGATAAAGATTTAAAAAGGACTTTCTGTTTTTGCTAAATGCTTCTAACAAAATTTAATACAGTTCACACTCAAATTTCAAAGGAAAAACACCAAGCTGGGAGAATATTTTGTGATTTTTGGTGCTATTCTTCGCTACCAAAACCAGACACTTAGTGTATCTTAATCAGCCTGAAAAATGGGTAGATATCATCAGATGACATTCACTTTTTACAGTTATATCAGAATCTGTTCAAATATTAGAAATACGAAAGGATCAAATTTTACAGGTTGAATTTTTATACAGTTCGGTATAATTTATTTATATTTTGAGCTGTTTATAGTTATTTTTAAAACTAATTAAAATTCAAATGAAGTTTACCATTTAAAATTACTTTTTGAAGTTTATTTTTCAATTTTTTATTTTTCAAGATTTGGCACCTTTCATTTATAACCAAATCTAAAGGATCTTTAGCAAAAAGTCTTGTTCATGTAATGTGATAATGTCAATGATAATAATTTCAGCCAACAAACATCAGCCAATTAAACGAGCTTCAACATGTGACAAAGCACAGAGGGAGAAAGAGACTTTGTAAACTTTGTAAATATCTTCTTTCACAGTAAAGCCTTATACTGGGTAGGGCCTCTCTTTGCTCTCAAAACAGCCTTTATTCTTCATGGCATGGATTCCAGAAGATGTTTGAAACATTCCTTTGAGATTCGGGTCCATGTTGACACAATTGTATCTTATCATTTCTGGAGATTTGTCAGATGCACATTCATGCTACAAATCTTCTGTTCTATTTCTTTATTTCTCAAAGGTGCACTGTTGGATTCAGGGTTGGTGACTGGGGAGCCCACTGAAGTACACTCAACTCATTGTCATGTTAATGAAACCAGTTTGAGACAACCTTTGCTTTGTCAAATGGTACATTATCATGTCTGAAGTAGCCATTAGAAGATGGGTAAATAGTAGCCATAAAGGTAGGCACATGGTCAGCAACCATACTCACATAGGCTGTGGCATTCAAATTATGAATAACTTTTGGTAAGGGGCCCAAAATGTCCACCAAGAAAATATTCCCTACACCATTACACCACCACTACCACCAGTCTGGACTGTTGACACAAGGCAGGTTGGGTCCATGGTTTCATGCTGTTGATGCCAAATCCTGACCCTACCATCTGCATGCCTCAGCAGAAATCGAGATTCATCATACCAGGCTAAGTTTTTCCATTCTTCAGCTGTCCAGTTTTGGTAAGCCTGTGCCCACTGCAGCCTCAGATTTTTCTTCTTGGCCGACAGGATTGGAACCTGACATGGTACTCTGCTGTTGCAGCCCATCTGTCTCAAGGTTCAATGTGTCGTGTGTTCTGAGATGCTTTTCTGCTCAACACAGTTGTAAAAAGTGGTTATCAGAGTTACTGTAGCCTTTCTCTCAGCTTGAACCATAAAACCATCTCGCATCAACAAAGCATTTCTCTGTCCACAGAACTCTGGCTTACCAGATGTTTTTGTTTTTCACACAATTCTGTGCACACAAGAGACCGTTGTGCGTGAAAATCCCAGGAGATCAGCAGTTACAGAAATACTCAAACCAGCCAGTCTGGCACCAACAATCATGCCACATTTTTTACCCATTCTGATGTTTGATGTGAACGTTAACTGAAGCTCCTGACCTATATCTGGATGATTTTATGCACTGCACTGCTGCCACATGACTGGATCAGATAAGTGCATAAATAAGCACGTGTGCAGGCGTTCCTAATAAAGTGGTCAGTGAGTGTTACTCTCAGGACATTACACACTTTCAAATGAAACACTGCAAGTATTAGACAGGTTTAACATTTTCAGCTGTGCAAACTGACAGCGTTGTTTAGTTGTCCATCTCACACATATCTGGCTGAACAGATATGCTTTTTAAAATCAATCTGCCTGTCTACACAGGCACGTGACCCAAAGCCTTTTACACTTCAAGTTTATTTTCCTGTTTTACATGCGTAACTACAGTGATTGTGTGTTTGGTTGTGAGTGCTGCTAAAATGCAGGTGACATACAACTCAATATACTGTGAATGCATACTTGAATATGTCCTGTGTAGACAAAGCCGGAGCGTTAAACCAGCTGCTGCTCTGCTAACCTGCAGGTCAGACTACACCTCCTATGAAGACATGGTGTAGACTTTAATATAGATGGTCTGCTTCCCAATGAAAATGCCAACCAGATGATGAACAAAAAGCCATTTGGCCTTTAAAGATCCTACCAGATATGTTTTAAGACGTATAAAATACTCAGCTTTGAACAGTAATAATAACTCAAATCAATTCAGTTAAATTACCTCAATAAAAAAGAAATCTACTCCTTCTCCTTCATTACCCCTGAGGTCTCCCTAGTCTGTCTAACTTTCCTACACTAATGGG
Source organism: Xiphias gladius (assembly GCF_016859285.1). NCBI lineage: Eukaryota > Metazoa > Chordata > Actinopteri > Istiophoriformes > Xiphiidae > Xiphias > Xiphias gladius. The sequence continues at coordinate 7,610,306 of NC_053404.1, forward strand.
GTTAGCCCCCACAGTTTGTGCTTTCCCTGTCTTCAGTCTGCAAGTAACTCTGACTCTGGAGCTGCAGGATCTGGATCTCCCACTACTACTCAACACTCAATATCATTATTAATTTTATTCTCATTCTTATTAGCATCTCTGTCCTCTCTCCCACATTTCTCTCCTCTCAACCCAGCTGGTCGAGGCAGATGGCCGCCCATCCTCTGTCCGGTTCTGTCAGAGGTTTCTTCCTGTTAAAAGGGACTTTTTCCTCTCCACTGTCACCAAGTTCTTGCTCATGTTGGGAACTGCTGGGTTTCTCTTTAAAATATAGTAAGATCTTGACCTTAATCTATAAAGTGCCTTGTGATAATATGTTGTGATTAGGTGCTATGAATATAAAATTGAATCAATTTGACTTCTGTAACCATAAACAACATGGTAAAGAACATACTAGCCTATTAGCATTTTGATGTCATACCTCCATGCAGAAAACTCGAGGTACCATGATCCGCAGAATCCGGAGGATTCGGAGGAAGAAAACTTTGTCCACTACTGCACGATCTTTTCTGCCATCTCTCTGTATGAAGAGACATAACAATGGTGGTCTGTGATTCTAATACAGCTATTCGTGAATGATTTTACAGAAACTTTATGAGCTTCACACACTCAAAAATGAATATAAGCTATACATACCTCAGTGTTTAGCACAAGATCCGAGCCTCCTTTTCTACTGCAAAGAAACAAAAATATAGCATTAACTATTTAGCAATTACAGCCATTGTTATACATAGTCCCTCAATTTTGATTTAATCGCTGTCAATTGACTACCTGAATTCTGGAAACCATGGACATCACCAAATGCTGAGTTTCCTCCCTTGAGAACGTTTGCCAGGCTTTTAATGCAGCCACCTACAGCTGCTGCTTGTTTGTGGGTCTTTCGACCCTCAGTTTTGTCTTCATTAAGTGAAAAGCATGCTCAACTGGGTTGCGGTCAGGTGACTAACTTACCATTGAATAATATTCAATTTCTTTGCCTTAAGAAGCCCTGGTTTGCTTTCACAGTATGTTTTTGGTCATTATCCATCTGTACTGTGAAGCACCATCCTATCAGTTCTGCAGCATGTCTGAAAACAGGGCAGACAGTATAGCCCTATACACTTCAGAATTCATACTGCTACTTCTGTCAGTAGTCACATCATCAATAAACACAAGTGACCCAGTTCCACTGGCAGCCATACATGCCCATGCCATAACACTGCCTCTACTATGTTTGACAGATGATGTGGTATGCTTTGATGAGCCATTTCTTTCCCTCTCCATACTCTTCTCTTCCAATCATTCTGATACAAATTAATCTTGGTTTCATCTGTCCATAGAATCTTGTTCCAGAACTGGGTGGGCTTTCTTAGATGTTTTCTGGCAAAGTCTAATCTGGCCTTTCTGTTCTTGAGTGTTACCAGTGGCTTCCACTTTGTGGTAAACCCTCTGTATTTACATTCATGAGGGCATCTCTTGATTGTAGACTTTGACAATGATACACCTAACTCCTCGAGAATGTTCTTGATGTTGCGAGGGGTTTTTTCTTCACCAAGGAAAGAATTCTGCGATCATCCACTTTAGCTATCTTCCGTAGTCTTCCAGGCCTTTCGGTGCTGAGCTTTCCAGTGCATTCTTTCTTTTTTTAAAATGTACCAAATTGTTGATTTGGCCGCCCCTAAAGTTTCTGCTATCTGTCTGATAGGTTTGTTTTGGGATTTTTTTTGATGGTCTCCTCAACTTGCATTGACACCTCTTTGGACCGCATGCTGAGAGTTCCTACGAAAAGCAACCAAATGCAAATCCAACACTTGGAATCAACTCCAGACCTTTTATCTGCATAATCTGTCATGAAATAATGACAGAACAGGCCACACCTGGCCATTAAACTGATTGTCATCAGTCAATCAGTCAATTGTCCAATTACTTTTAAACTCGGAAAATGAGGGACTATGAAAACTGTGTGATTTGCCAAATACTTATGTACCTAACTGTGTGTGTGTACATTATATATATGTATACACACACACACACAGTATATACATATTGTTCATACCGTCTATACTGTCTATATAGACAGTATACACCATTCAGCCACAACATTAAAACCGATAACTTGTTTTAGTGTTGTGGCTGATCGGTGCATATTCAACAGCTTTGTTAGAGCTCAAGGCTACACAAAGTGCATTTTGGTGAGTAACACCAAAAGTAAACTTTTAAAGTGAACTTTGTTTGTTTTCAAGAAATCTCCACAGGGCAGCTGTAACGGTCAGTGATCCAAAAGATATTAACTAATATAATTAAGTACATTTACGTCATGGTTAAATTTCACAAATGTCAACACTAACTTCCATTATGACACTGTAGTGTGGGGACTTAATACATTCTTCATACAAGAACACAGGGTTATTCTTAGGCAGCCCCAACCTCTTACTCATGATCCATCTCAAAGCAGTGGCTGCTATTTGAAGCTTCATCCTTCATTCTCGAATGTCCACTGATCAGACTGACAAACTCATAAATATCCTAAGAGTAAGTGATGTTACTTATCCAACTATATCCTCATGACTAGTAGTTACAGTAGGGTTAATACATTTGTTATTGATGCGCTCGTATTTGTATTGCTTATGTTATTAATAATACCGGATTTACAAATAGCTTATAACAATTCTGAACGGTTGAGTGCTGTAATACAGAAACACTTCAATTGACAATTTTTAAAATGGCATCTATTCTGTCCAGGCGAGAGAAACGCTTTTTAGAGCAATGTCATACATTAAAATAACAATGAAAACCACCGGCAGCTCAACACAGAGACACGACTAACCACAAAGACATAACAAGTAATTATCGGTTTAGCCAAAGATACACTAATCAGCCATTTATGATTGTGCATGCAGCAATCTGTTAAGGTGATTTTTTTTTGGCGCACAAAGGTATTAGTTGTTTGGTCATTATACAGGGATTTTAGCTGGTCGGGAAAATGAGAGTGAATTCTGAAGTGCCCCAGGAGCAGGTCACTGTCCCCCCTCAGATTGGGGAGGTAGCAGCTGCTAATTAGCATTCTGACAGCTGTCACAAATTCACCTGAAAACCCGAGTTTTTCTGCGCTTCAAAATAAACCTTAACATTCTATACTGCCGTCCACTTACCCTTCCTGTTTGGACATCCGTCTTCTGTGTTTCAGCAGGTATAAAACCAGCAAAATGCCGCCTGCTATTGAGGAGTTTTTCGCAGTCAGATATTTACTGAAAGCCGCCATGTTTCTGTCACAACGACCGGTTTGGTTTGCTCGAGTTTGCAACAGTTCGACAATGGCATTCTGGGAGTCTCACGCAATTTCTTCTTCTCCTTCTTTTTCGTCATAATAGATCATATCTCCCCCTAGTGGACCAGATGTAGTATGCCAAAAGATGTCCCTGAGTTCATCTCACTGAGTCCCTCTGTAAGATGAGCTCAAAGTCACTAAACTGTTGCCGTTTATCATGAATACTGCAGCCCATAACCAATCAAAATGTTGCAGCCTGTTATGAATGTAGAGACAATGCTGTAGGACTGCAATTATTTTTTTAATTTTATCAATTACTCTTCCACCATTAAATAATAACAAATTGGCATCACTTATTATAAACCCCAAAATTGCATCCTCTTCTCTACCTCACATTGTTTCAGTTCAGTATGGTGGAACACCCAGCCAAAACAAAAACAACAACAAAAATAAATGAAATAGATAAGGAGTGGCCATGCTGAGGGGTCTAACTGGGATTTATGAGGAGGGGAAGCCCTTGTCCAATGAGGTTGAGGGGTTGGGTATGAGTGGGATGGTTTCCACAGACAAAGCTGGAGACAGTTTTGATAGGAAGTATTCCTTTAATAGAAAGTAGATCCAATAAAAAAAAATGTAGACTGTGTTCTGTGGATGTAATAATGGCTCTGTTTCTGGAAATAAATGCCATTTTTTTAAATGCGTTATCACAAACTAAATTCAATTCACCTCCAGTGTATTGGTGAAATTTCAGAGACAGATATCTCATATTGAATCTATCTTAACAGACAGATACCACCAGGGAGAAAAATTGACATTTTAATTTTAATTTCATTTTATTTACTTATTTATGGGTAATTTGGGTAAAGCTACCCTTTAAATGAATTTGAGAATATGAAGGAAGAAAATTTCAACCCCTGTGAAGCACTGTGAAGTTACAAAAGACGAGCCCCAAATACAGTCCAGCAGCAGATGATTTCTGATGATTGCTTGATTAATTGATTGCTTGATTGATTGTTTGATTGACTGATTGATTGATTTTTTGTAATAGATAGACATATTTTTGCACTGAGGCAATTACAGTATCTACAGTCATAGGCTGAGTACAACAAATAGTGTTTTTATTAGTAGGCCTACTATCTAATGCCCTATTTTCATTTACTTTGGTGATTAGATATCGTTCCATGCTTAATAATTATGCCACTAAAGCAAATATTGAATTAATGAAGCAAAACTGAAAAACTCCCTGTAATAATTCACTTGACACGCAAGAACAAAATATTGTGATTTTCCATTGGAAACATTGTTGGAAGTTATTGTGCATTTTATGACTAAAGCATGAAACTTTCTCCAGTGTTTCTATAGACCACAAAGTTTATTTTCAGATGTGGAGGCATATCAGACTAGACCCCTGGGGCTAGGCAAGGGGTGAAAAAATTTCAGGCTGTCAAATTTCAATTTTTTTCGCAGCCATAAAGACGGTATACATCAATTGTCTTTTATTTTTATGCTCTTATTAATTTATATATTGCACAAGACTGCTGTAAACTCTGTTTTAATGAACAGTCTCTTGAGCATGAGCAAAGGGCAGTGCACTTGAGGGCAGCCTTTCTGCATTTGCAGTGCATGGTACACCCTTTGTTGCAGCCACTATGTTCATTAAATTCGTAGCAGCTCTCTGAGGCTCTGGAAGGGTGGTCCAAAGTGGCTGGCATCCCATTGCTTCCTTCACCCAGCTCCAACCGTAAGGGTTTGGCAGCTCAGGGTCAGGTACTACAGTCTTGCTCCAGACATTGGCCTGATAGGTGGCCCACTTAATGTGTTGCTCTAGCGCAGCCTTTGTGGGTGGGATGTATTCCAGGGCTCTGGATTTCTTAGTGAAGAGCTGTTTTCTAGCTTCAATCACCTCCATTGTGTCACTCGACCTATCATACAACAGCACTACAAAGTGCTCCAGTGACTTGGTCAGCTCACTCACATCACCTTGAATCTGTATTAGCTCATTGAAGGCCTCAGTCACTTCAGGGAAAGCCTTCCAAATCTCCCATGAGGGTTTCTTTCACCTTCCAGCAAATGCTGAAATTGTGTCACATCCTGTAAATGCATGGAACATAGGGAGACTGGCACAGGTACTTAGCTCCAGCTTGTTGGCCATTTCACGACCCCCAATTTATCTTAATCTGGTGCCTGGCTTGATCTTCCTAAACATGGACAGAGCCAGGAATAAAATGTCAGTGTTTACAGTTTGAATAGTCACCTTCTTGTAACCCTTCTGAACAGCATCTTCTTGTAACCCTTGTAACCCTTCTTGTAACCCTTCTGAACAGCATCTGACACAGATGCAAGTGTATTTTTGCTTTCCTGTGAGAACATGGAGTGCGATTTTTCAAGTCACACTGGGAAGGAGAGCAGAGCACCATCTTCCCATGAGTTGTATAGACTTCTTTTCCATCATCTACTTGGACATTGTTGTTGCTTGTTTTATGCACAACAAACGTCTTGGCATGGAATTCTTCCAGGATTGCTGGGTGTTTCTCAGAGAGGACCATCATGTCACAAACATGTACTGAAAGCCACCTGGAATAGTGAGTGTGGTCTAGAGCAAACATTCAGGGTAGGAGCTGTGTGAGAGTTGTGAGTTTGATTACATTTTAATTGACAAGTCTTGTGCCACTGTGCCTTTTTGTGTTGTGTAGCTTCTATACCATTCCCATCATCTAGCCTGTCGTTCTGGTATTTGTCTACAATTTCTTGAAATTCAAGGAGATCCGTGGCCAAGTATACATATCTGCTATGTACTGGTGGCTTGCTTAAACTGGTAGGGCATTGCAATTCTTCCCCTGTTCCGCCCTGGCAAAATTGGTCTTCTAAGCAGAAATTTGTTAAAGGGCCTCAGCCCTTGTTAAAGGGCTGAGGCAGCTGATGGCAAATAAGCATCTTTGTTAGAAAACAAAATGCAATTTTGGCAAAGATATACATGATTATAATGGAGAGTGATGGGGCAAAAAACTGGAAAAATGCAATGCTGAGGTAAATGGCCTCTCAAGGTCACCAGATGTCAGACACAAATTGCCTACATGTCTGCAATAAAGCCTTGGGGTATGTAGATTTTATGCTGAAACTTTCATCCTCTAGTCATAAAATGAACAATTGGTTCTTAAAACACTATACGTGTTTTCTCTGTAGAAAAATGTTTAGGTTAATAGGGCTGCCGTAGATACAGAAGGCCGTCGGTACATGCATAAATTGTGCACAGCCCCTCTCTCAATTTGGAGACACATGTATTAATCCCGCTGATGTTTGGTGGCAACAGCTTTTTAATAAAGTTCAAGAAAAGGAGCCTACATTCTACATTTGTTTGGTCAGTGTGAGATAGCGTCTTAAAGCTAATGTTCAAGACAACAGTGTGAGAGGTGACAACACTGTAATACTGAAGGACACCGAGCTGAGCTCGAGCAGGGTGCTATTAAATGTCAGGAGCGGAAGCTCTGCTTCAGTGAGCTCTGGCCCTGGTTATGCCATGTTATGTTCTTCTTAATGTCAGAGGAGTACTTCAGTTTGGGGGGCAAATAAGCAATAAAACCTGTTCCCATGTGGTCAATGAGCCACATCCAAATATAGGGTCAACACTGAATACCAATTATGGAGGTTGACACCAAATACCCACAACATACTTACAGCATACAAACATTGCTGTCTCAGGTTACCAGGCTATGTCAGTGCTGTCTCTCTCTTCCTTCATGTGGAAGGCAGCTTAAATAGAACAAAATAACATGTTAGAGGCCAGCTGAAAGAGCAGAGGCCTTCTGTTGCTCAGTGACATGGAGAGATTGGAGCATGCTCTTTGCCGCCGGGAACAAGGTAGGACTACACTGGAATTTAAAAACAGCATGTTAATAATACTGCACAGTCAGAGCTCTATTGCACACAATACAACACAATAGCACCACTACACTCACTTACAATATAGTGTGACTGTAATAAAGCCAACCTATAGAAGAATAATACAACAAGCACCATGGCTTACAGATTTAACCTTTAAAAGGGTGGTCCTGCAGGCTTGTCAGGGACATGGTCACTTTTTTCCAGTCTAGTCTGTGAAATGCACTCAGAATGCAAGGCTATTTGAATATTCTCATGAACTCAATTTTTTAAAAACATACAGATATTACTCATTAGGTTTCACTGGGAGCAAGGTTCAGTAATTCAGGAAAGTGCTGCTCCCATTCACATATTTAGACCCATGATTTAAAAACAAATTTATCCTGTCTGGGGATTGAACCTGCTGCCCTCCAATTATAAAGACTCATCTGAGCAGCTCATTGTTTAAACACTGATAATGTAACATCACTAGAAAAAAACTATTAACAAATAAAAAACAATTTGTTTTCAAATTGTTAGTACAATTACAGTCAGAATATTTACTGAACACAGCATACTGCAGTAAGTTATCTGTCTCCCATTCATTTCTGTTGAAGCCCAAACAACAGACAAATTCAAGCGTGCCTTTGTTGTTTTGGAGTGATGTCAAGGCTCAGAGTTCACCTTTGTTTAACATTCATGGTTTCCACATCCGCATGTTTCAAGGGGGTCCGTGATGTATAAATTTTCATCTCTATTCTTTTATGGTGCAGTTAGACCAAAATCCCTCTGGTGAAATTTATTTGTGTGGTGTGTGCCAAAAGCAGGAGGGGGCAGGAAATAATGTAGGTATGGTTGTAAACATGACCTGCAGTAACTAGGATTGGCTGGCTAGTACTATTGTTGACCACACCCACTGGGAAAAATATCTCTCTCTGCTGCCACTTCTTGCTGTGGGCATGTAAAGGAAAACACCAATGAGTAGTAGTATTCTTTTTAACTAAAACAATAAAACAAAACAAGACACAACATTATGCCATTATAGCACTTTTTTTTTTTTTTTTTTTTTTTTTGTATACTAGTGATAGGCAGACTACTACAACTCCTAGAAACTCCCACAGCAGGTAAACAATACATTTACTGGTCCACTGCTGCACTGCTTTTTTGTCGAGAGTTTTTCAGTTGTGAGTTTTTAGCAAAAAGCTGGTTCTTCGCCAGGAAAATTTCATCCTCATTTTTTTCAACTTTCAGCCCCTCCTCCTCTTTTTTTTTTTTTCATCCATTCCACCTGGTATCCCACAATGCCTTGCAAAGCGATTAACTTGTCTCCCATTGAAAGTGAATGGGGTTTGCATCACATCATGTCGCCTGCCTTCCACCCATGATGCAAGTCACATCGAAAATCTCTCCAATATTTGTTATTTGTTGTCATACATTTCTCTTTTTGCAGAGTTCAGTCTGATTTAACTTTGGCCCACGAAATTATCGAGGCTCTCCAATGTCTAGCTGGTTTGAGAGAGGGGGTGAGACCGACCTCTCATTGAGAAAATACCGTTTGTTTATACTCTTGTTTAATAATTGCACAGCGAAATAATGCAAGCAGCAGAGAGGCAGAGATGCTATTGGGCTGTAATGAGTGTAACGGCAGTGAAAGAGGTTAATAACAGCAAAATGTTGATAAAACGTTGTTTAATTAACAGCTCTGTTGACTGCTGTTACAACCCAACCAATGCTTTTTCCTGTCTCCTCCTGCTTTTGAACACATCATATTCACCAGGCGGATTTTGGTCTGAATGTATGGGGGCCCAAAGAGACAGGGGGAAATAAATAAACAAATGACTGTGATTAATTAAAAATGAATATTTACATTTTAATTTAGCCAAATAAGAATAAATAAATAAATGTGCTAATTTATTTTTATATTATTATTGCATTTATTTATTGATTTATTTCTACCTTTATTTATTAATTGATTAAGTTATTTCCACATTTATTTGTTTCTACATTTATTTCTTGCCACATGTCTTGCCACATTTCCAGGGGTTGTGGCCTGGACATATAGGCTTAAGCAGTGAAACTATGAAGAGTCAAACCCAAGTAAGAAGCCATTGTCCTGTATGCTAATTTTTTTCACAATCAAAGTGCGACTGGTTGCGGTCTGCACAGCAGAAGCAGGAATCAGCCGCCTCACATACAGTATGGCACGGTGTAAATGCTATATAAAGGCCTACATAAACAGGGGCCAGACCGGCCCATGTCTAAGTCAAAGCTTGTGTCTGCCATCAGCTGACTAACCTCGTTAGTGTATGGCAAACAACCAAAACAATGATGGCATGGTGCAATGTAGCAGTAAATGTTACTGTGCTGTTCCTAACTGCTCTAACATCAACCAGAAACAGGCTTAGCTATGGTTTCATAACTTTACATATTAAAAGGGACTGCCAGCTTGGTAGCATAACCGACGTTCTAACTTCTCTCAAATTTTCTGAAATGGCTAAGTTCATTAAAAACTCTCTCCAAATCAAATCAAATTTTGATTAATTATTCTGCCACTGAAAAATTAAAAATGATATATGGCAATGAAAACTTCTTATAACAGTTATTGTATCATTATTTTACATATTTAGCATAAAAAAATCTCAGCTTTGATTTTTATTTTTTCACTCCAGAAACAAGAAGTATTACGTGGAATAATCAACATGTTTCATATAAAACAAGACCATATACCTGTATTTATATGGTTGGCAGGATACCTGTGTTTTGTTTGTCTAAGTTACTGAAACCAATGATTTTGCCATTTATGAAGGGTTTATCCAACTTAGAAATTTCTCGATCACTTCACTCAATTAGGCTTACAGGTATATACAATTGCTTAATCTCACTAAAGATTCACATATGTAGCTTTCATAGGAGTATCCCTTGAATAGTCTTGTTGATCATTGTTGTAACAATACTCATATTAAGGAATGTTTTTGTTTGTTGTTCGGATATGGTTTCATACAGAGGGAATATTTTAATTAGTACTCGATCTGTATTTATTACGGAATTAGATAATTCACAATAGTACCAGAAGATTACACTTGAGCTAAAGTTGTTGAACTGACTTCCTGCATTTTATAAATAGAGTGTGAAAGGTGGGTGAAGATGTATCTTCCTTGAAGCAAAAGGTCACCTGTAAATTGTAATTGTATGATTTACATAAATTCATTAACTTGTGGTCTGTATGCTACAGTTGCTTTCTAAAATGCTTCCCAAGCTCCATTAGGAAGATTCTGAAATTACCATAATTCTCTTGAAAGTAAACATGGGTCCGATAAAGCCCAGCGAGGTCTAAGTAGATCTGAATTAGAACATTTTTGCCTGGTTTAATTTACAGTAAAATAAATTTTGTCAGCCTTTGCCTTCTACCAGGACATCTTACCTTGAAATTTTACAATAGGGGTGTAATGTTACAAGGAAGTCCCGGTTTGGTATGAGTTCCATCTAGTGTCATATAGTCCCCACTGAGATAGTGAGTTGGTACAGCCTGTAGTGTATTAAGCAGTAAAATGTAAACAGAGAACATACACTCTCGCATAGGTCATATTTTGATGTATTGCTGAACTGAAAAACATCATAATAAAAATAAAACTTGTGCACTTGGAGGAATGTTTTAATTTGTTCCACTTAAGCTATATTTAAACATTCAAAGCTTGAGCCACCCCCCCAAAAAAAAAAAAAAGACAGAGGAAATCCCCCTTGCCAGTAAGGAAGGGACTGAGATAGCAGGTACAGCCAGGTGGCATTTTGCCAATTAGCAATTTGGTAACGTCATTATAAAAATAAGGAACTCAAACATTTTCATATCGTGCTGTATTACACACTTCAATGTAAACAGTGAACATACAGATAATGGGCTTAAAACGGCTGACACTAGTCAGTATGCAAATACAACACAATGAAGTCATGAATATGCTAATTAATGCATTATGTTATGAGGTGTAAGGTTAAATATCCAGAGCTAAATTTATATGTTCTCATAGAGGCCCTAGGTCCAGGGGGACCTCAGAGGATGCCTCCCATTCTGAAAAGGGAGTTAATGCTTCGTGATTGAAACCATATGTTAGCGACATTTCTTATTTCTAACAACTGCCTTATATAAGAATTGGCGGTCAAGGCTGATTTTCAGAGTGGTTCATTGGCTTCACACCCTCTCACGAGCAGATCTGCAGATGCTTGATTTGACGCTGTACTTCTTTGTAATAAACCTTTATATGCAATTAAGGCAGTGTCAGTGGAGTCTCCTTCACCCTTTTCACATCATCATCACCATCTAATAAACTACAGTTTTCTAGTGACATTTAGCGACTTTCTGAGCAGGCTTTAGCTACTTTTCACTGAAAATAGTTGTTTACAGCAGCTCCACAAGAGTTTTCAATTACATCCTGAGTTTTGCACATTGACCATCCAGCCATATACTAGGTTTTGAACTAGTCTTGTTCTTCAAAAAAATTTATTTTTTGTTTACATTGTCAGTAGTGAGGACTGATCCGTTTACAGTAACTATGTCACCTGCCATCGAAAAAAACCCTCTCGCTTGGGACTAAGGTGGCAGGTACAGCCAGGTGGTATTTCAGGGTATCATAATTTTTAAAATGCACTCTTTTGCCATATGGGCATACATTTCCTCCTTCAATAGTTCTCCAATTTTTGTGGACCAAGAATAATTTGATCAGTTAAGATAAACTTCAGTCATGACATGTAATATTTGGGGTTATATTTGTTCATTCATTGATTGACTAAAGTCTATGATTTTAGACATAAGATACATAATATCTCCCCTGGTGATTCTCTGTCAGGCCTAAACTGTAAATTGAATTGTTGCCTTTGGTCTGATTTTCAGTGAGTGACACACCTGCTCAGCTAGACTGAGGTCAGCTGACAAACTTTGCCAGTGAAGACCATTTCACTACTGGGCCATAAAAACTCTTGCAGCGATATTAGCAATATGTTACATGTTCATCTTCATGTGCTATCCTAGAATTGGCAGAGTATGTAAAAAAGGAGGCTGCTGTTGCTTCACTGTTGACCCAGTATTTAATGTGAACACAATCAAACTGCTTAAAGCGAAGTCAGTGCTTTAATCTCAGGCATTGTTTCATTTTAGATAAGCTCAACTACAAAGCCAAAACAACCAAAATGTGTCACTGCCAAAAATATTGATTGTACTGTATGTCAGCTATCCTGTTGCCAGTTTCAGCCTGGTTCTCCTCAAGTCATCCAGGTGCAGTCATAGGTAGCCTCAGTAGTCCATGTTGGTGATGATGACTGTCAGGGTGGGTGAGTTTATGCATCATCTTACCCATAAAGGACCCACCTATCAAACAGGGGTAAAGGACATTTATTACATTGACTGAAACATTTTTTCAGTCTATGCAGTCTGCATCCAAACATACGTGCATGTCAAAACACCCTTAACGTTAATCCTTATGTTTAAAAAGAAGAGAGTCAGACTTTGCAATCCACACAGAGTCCAGCCAGTACAGCTGGGATTTTAATAACTAAGTTAACTAAGTTCTATCATATATGTAGACATTTCACACAACCTTACATTAGCAAATAACAGTCAAGATGCAGAGCAGCTGACAATAATAATAAACAGCAGATCTGCTGATATTAAAAAAGAAAAAATTAACATGAACTTAACAGAGTGTATTCTAATAGCCCTCATCACTTCTGCTGTCTTCAGGATTTGAGCTGCAGTTCCGTCTCGGCCCTCCCCTCCAGAGTAAGGAAGTCCAGGTGTACATCAACTACCCTGCCAAAGCCACAAGCTTTGGAACAAAAAGTTCCATCCTTTGGACTGGGTCTGTCCAGTTGGTCAGGAGGATGACTGTGATAAATACTGCAGACTAGATGTAATGGTAGCTGGATCCTACCAGTACTACTTCAACTGTAGGTAAGTTTTTTTTGTCACCACTACTGCATTAGTGGTTATTAACAATACTCACTGATTAGTGAATATTGTATATTGCATACTACCAGCTGTAAACTCACTTACTGAATCTTTGTGTAATATCTTATGAGACTGCAGGTTAAAAATTCTGTGCAGTCTGTGCTAAAATGTGCACTACAACTCTCAGACTGGAGACTGCAATTGAAGGTCAAGTATCATTCACCACCCATTTATTACAGACTGCCTTAACTGTATTAAAAGTGGACATTTGAATCTACACTGCATAAATACATTTTTAACTGAAAGAGGCAAGACTCAACATGAATGTAAATGTTTTCTACTTAGTTGTGTGCACCTCTGCCAAGTAAAGCCACATAGAGGGTCATGGATGCAACCTAATGCAAAATCTTTAGTCATACATTAAGGGGGACTCTAAAATAGATATAAAAATATAACTTAAATTATTTACAATTATTTAAGGATATGGTAAGAAACAGCCATTAGGCCACTAATGGCACTAATGTTAAAAGTGTTGAGCTGGGAACTGAGGGAAATATTCTACCCCACCAACATCAGCAGGTCATCTTGGCTCCTTCTGGCCTGACACAGTCTGGAAATAGCCTAACCAGTCACCTTGAACCAGTCAGTCAGCCTCTTATTTGTATTCAAATGCGCACACGCCTGGTCCAAATTTCATATATGACGTGCATCGTGATCTGCAAAAGTTTTGCTACAATTTAAACAGACTATGTTTACTAGTGTAGATATGCAAGTGATCAACTTCTGTATCAGAGGTCTGCGCACAGCACGTAGAACAGGGGGAACAACCAAAAATGCACTCCTGAGCCGCATGCACAGCTGTTGTGTTCTAGGGTGCTGGTTGTCACATATATTGATATGAAGCAGGAGCAGTTCTGTTAGCACATACAGTATACACCCATAGTGTTCTGCAGTCAGTGAATTTTTAGGGAAACAAATGAACCTTCATTCATCTTTTGGAGGGATCTGAGGATGTGCCCAGTCAATTACAAATACTGAGGGTTCAAATTTGCCTGGTGGCAACCCACTACAAAAGTGTAGTGTAAAAGAAATATGAATAAACCTTAAATTTAAATAATAAATGTTGCGAATTCATTTATACTCACAAGCCAAGTACTGACCACTTTCTGACTCTGCAGAGGGGAACCAAGGGTGGCATATGAGATTTTTAGGGGGCCTGTGCCAGTCCTGGCTACCCCTTTGGCCCCACCCCTGCTTATCTTATTTGTGTTTCGCATTGCACACAGCATGATATCCACTGTACTGAGTCTCAAGTGAGGAGTCAATCCTTTTTGCCATTTTACCAGTACGGCAAAGATGGTTGGCTAGTCCATCCATGCAACACTCCTGAGCAATATACCTTTCCAACTAATAGCTTGAATATAGTAAAAAAGTGGTCTGTAATGTATATTTGTTCCATTAGGTGGATGATTTCTAATCATTTTGGCTACCTCATAATCTTTTGTCTAGTGCTACCATCAAATTAAAATTTCCCTGCAAGAATGCATGCTTCTCAGAATGCTTCTTTTTTACCAACATGAATTCAAGCTATAAAGAAAAACCTTTTACAGACATGTCAGGACAGGATTGTATTAAATATTCAATACCTGTGTGAGGGATATATTTTGGTTCAAATATTACTTTAGCTTTGCATAAAGATATGTGTATCTCATAGAGTTTCATGAGATGTGCTGAGGAAATTCATACTCCTAAGGGGAAAGCCAATTAATTTTAATGACCCAGGAGCTTTTAGCACAACCCTCAGAAAAACTTTTTCCTTTTCTGCCCAGTAGCAAAATTATGTATGTCATAGTTCTATCTAACACTACTAGCTAAAGCCTTAATTGGGCTCAGTGTGAAACTGAACGGCTGCTACAAATAATTATTTCAGTATATAAACTTTCTTTAACAGGCTCAGCTACGTTCAGATATTGGAGACCCTACCCTAATAACATTAGAAACAGTTTTTTGATTAACATTTGTTTTGTATTTTAAGGAAAATTGTAATGCAGTGAAAAGGCTCAACATACGTGTCAACATATGAAACTCTTGTGTGTGTGTGTCTCTGCCAGACACCACAATAATCACCATTTGTGTTTGCTTTTGTAATATGAGCAAGAGGAAACACAAGCATTCGTACAAGTCAACTATTCAACTATTGAACTTACCATCTTCCACTGCTACTTCATGTATTTACAGTATGCATATACTGTATTTATCCAATCTATCAGGTGCTCCTGCATAGTATAGTGATGTGTGTGTGTGTGTGTGTGTGTGTGTGTGTGTGTGTGTGTGTGTGTGTGTGTGTGTGTGTGTGTGTGTGTGTGTGTGTGTGTGTGTGTGCGCTTGACAGGGATAAAGAGAAAGCGAGTGTTGCTTACATTGTTGTTGATCCAGTGCTGAGGGTGGGAGCCAACAATGACATAATGCCACTGGACTGCATCAGCAAGTCAAGTGCCTTGGCCCACTGGACAAATGGCTCGACAGGATCAGGGTTGGAAAGGAGACTTGTATGTGGTCCAGCATGACAAACCAAAAGAGCAATTTTCTGAATACAGTATTAATTCTGCACAAGGGGTGGCTGTGGCTCAGTGGGTCGTCCACGAACCGGAAGGTCAGTGGTTCAATCCCCAGCTCCCCCGGCTCCCGCAGTCCGCATGTTGTGTCCTTGGGCAAGATACTGAACCCCAAATTGCCCCTGATGTATAGTCAGTGTGTGATTGTGTGTGTGTGTGTGTAGAAAGTGCCGTATGTATAGAAAAGAGCGCTGTATGAATGTGTGTGTGAATGGGTGAATGTGGCAGTAGTGTAAAGCACTAAGACTAGAAAAGCGCTATATAAGTGCATTTACCATTTACAAATACTTTACATAAGAACACTCACCATACAGATATTGAGTATTAAGTTTATATGAAATTTACAAATATTGTTGTTTATAGTACTTTCTTTGAAATGATATTTGTTGTTTGCAAGTCACATGAAAAAAGCTGGAAACCAAACAAATGTTTTTAA
Organism: Xiphias gladius; assembly: GCF_016859285.1. Classification (NCBI taxonomy): domain Eukaryota; kingdom Metazoa; phylum Chordata; class Actinopteri; order Istiophoriformes; family Xiphiidae; genus Xiphias; species Xiphias gladius. The sequence continues at coordinate 7,626,436 of NC_053404.1, forward strand.
AAAATGTGCATCTTTCACCAATCTATTCATACATCCATTCACTCATTATTTGTATGCCTGTTTTATCCTGCAGCTGGGCTGTCACTTTTACACAAAATCAAGTTGGAAACAATTCCCACTGGCACCTAATTTGTTCAAATTTTTAATCAATTCACAAAAAGCATTTGATACCGTTGACGGCAGACTTTTACTTAAGAGGCAGTCTGCTGTGGGTCTGTGAGTATTAGCATTGAAATGGTTTGCTTCATATTTAACACAAAGATTTCAGAGAGTTGAGGTTCAAAGCCATTTATCTATTAGTCATCTCATAACAGGTGGAGTCCCACAGGAGCTTGTCCTGGGCTCTCTTTTGTTTTTATTATATGTACATAAATGATTTGGGATCTGTTTGTACTTATTTTTATATGCTGATGACTCAGCGATTTTGGCTTCTTGTAAGCACAAGACAAAATTAAGGTTAATCCTGAGTTAAGAATTCAGTAAGATTAAAAATTGTCTTGTAGACAATAAGCTTTGTCTTCATATGGCCAAAGTGAAATTTATTTTATGCAGATCCAAATGTATGTAAAATATGTTTGACCAGTATTGTTGTAGATGGTTTCCTGCAAAAACTTCTGTTACCTATTTAGGATGCTTGCTAGACATCAGTTTGGGTGAAGACAGTATGGCATTAAAGACTCTAGAGAAGGTGAACAACGGAACCAGGTTCTGGTAAAAAAATGTTATGGATAAAGAAGGTTTAAGATTGTTGGCTAATTCTCTTATTTTGAGTTGTTTTGACTATTCAGTCTGTTTGTGCTTTGAAGGTCTGGGAAAAACATTTAAAGGAAACTTCAGTACTCTTGGAATAAGATAGAAATTGGTTCTGAACTCAAGGGCAAACATTGGCAAAAAGCAATTCCAACAGCTTGGGTGGTTGACCTTTGAAGGTTAGAGCCACACAACTAAAACTCAGTGTGGTCCATAAAATCTATAACAACAGAGCCCCTGAGTATCTCAAAGAACACTTTTGTAGGTTTGGAGGAACTCATGCTAATTAGACTAAAGCCAGCGTTGCTGACTTGTGCTTGTTGAGGTTCAATACCAATATTGGCAGTTGTTTCTTTAGATTATGTGGTGCAAGAAACTGGGACAAATTACCGTTGTATATTAAAAACAGAAGTAACCACCATAGTTTTACAAATAAATATAGTGTGTTTTTTTTTGGGAAACTTGGAGGTGTAAGTAATTCATGTATATATGTGTATGATTTTTGTTTATTGTCCATTTTTTGCTGATGATATTGTATTGTATCAAATACATTGTATTTGATACATGGATTTGATGTTAGTATGAGGTCACTGAGGCACCTGGATTCCTGCATCAGTGTTGTTTTATTACATCCCAGACTACAATGGAAATAAATCTTGGACTTTTCTCATTGTGTCTAACAAAATAAACTAAACAAGGTTCTGTAGTGGATGTGGGTCCACTCATTTCCAGTGACTCTACTGCCTCACTTGGGTGGCAAACTAACAGGTTAGTCCTCAGATTTGCTATCGTTGTAGTGTATGGAAGCATGTTTTACAAAGTCAGCACACAGCCTCATATTTGTGGTAATTTTGCCATCTACATTGAGGAACCCAAAACACATCCTCAAACTGCTTCTCAGATGCTTTGGTGTCATGATTATCCGATCAGCGTGGCTTTGCTCGCTAAGTTATTGGCTTAGTTTGATGATCTGGTCAATAGGACATGCAATAGGTCAAGCTGATAGTGAATTTTCAAAACACCCTCTGCTGGACTACACATGCTACTACTTCACAGCGTTGTTGGAAGCTCTATCCTGCAGTTTTGTGGGAAGCTCTTCCAGCTTATTGTTGTGGTTGTCTGGCCACCAACTTTACTGTTTTGGTTCAGTCTTACTGCTCTTATCAACATTGCTTCTGGCAGTTGTCAACTCAGTGAAAAAGCTCAGGTAAACCCACTGTACACTCCCTGCCCAGTGCTAAACAGTAGACAAAGACATTTAGAGATTAACTGGTGCACATAGTCGAGCATTTACCAGCTAAAGAGTCACATATGTTTTCTCATGAGTTGGTAGAGACCAAAAACAGAGCTAGAAGGAGAGTGAAAATTGTACTTACATTCGGCAGGAGGAGACAAACATGACTTCAAATGAATGATAATGTTGCTCTACGTCTGCTGTATGTGTAAGTAGTTAACTGTTTGCCATACCAGATTCATAAGGATATAATATTTCAATGTTGTTTATAATAAAAAAACAAAAAAAATACTTTATAGTAATTCCCCCATAATAATAATAATAATAATCTAAAGGAAGAAGCCTGTGGTGAGGATCTCAAAATCCATGTTCATTGACACATTGTACTAATTCAGTGCGGAATATGTAGTTTATGTTTGCCAAAACTATGAAACTGCATTAAAAACAGTTGCAAACAAAAGTTAATGCTGGGTTCAAACAACTGACAATTGATCGTTTTATCTCTTACAGTATGGTGTATCATAGTGGATGACAAACGAGGGCTGCATCTGCGATGCCCCACAATGTCCTACACAAAGACTAGGGTGTCAGAATATTTTACCTTCTCTCATCCACTATGACAACTTCCAAAACGTGTTGGATGACACTGACCAACAGGAGAACAGAGCGCTAATCCATGCACAACTGTATACATAGTGAAGCAAAAGAGGAATGACGATGCTGCTACTCATGCTACTAAGTGGAACTGTGAAACAGAAGAAAGAAAGAAACAGCAATGCCTTTTTGATGTGTCCTCGAGACACAAGACAGCCAGTATCATGTACACTGCTTCGGACTCCATTCTGTGTTTACATTGTTGTTCCAGGAAGTTGGCCCCTGGCTCTTACTTTCAATGGCATCACACAAGTCATGAAAGACTTGTGTGACCTGAACCTGGCATAATGGGTTTGAGTCCCAAATGTGTAATGTTGAAGGCATGTTATCTAGTCTGTCAAACATCAGTTCTGGAAGGTGTCTATGTCCTCCATTACCGGCTCTGCAGTATGACTGATCGCTCAGAATCCAACACAGTAATAACTGTATGCAAAGTGTAAAATGTTGCTATACACAAATCCCCTGATCTCAACAATGATGATGAGTTCTATTTATTTGAGGCTTCACATGTCTCTCGGTTCTGTTCTTTCTAGGCTACAACATGATCCACTTTACCCCAATGCAGAAGCTTGGTGTGTCTGGCTGCTGCCACTCCATGTCTGATCAACTGGAGTTAAGTCCTGACTTCTCACCTGATGGGAAGCCCTATACCTGGAGAGACATTGGTGATATGGTGGAGACGCTGAGGAAAGACTGGAACATGGTCTGCAAAACTGATGTGGTCTATAACCACATGGGTAAATCATGGATGAATTACAAACAGGCCAACCAGACAGGCGTAGGAGCCCAAGGGGTTTTAGGGTCCCTTGGAGTTCAAAATGTCACTGAAAGAGTCTGTACAAAGAGATGCATAATAACCGGAAAGACATTGAAAATGACCAGAAAGATACACAAATTAACACAGACTCAAAACGGAGATAAAGAGACAGAAAAAAACCACCAAGAGACTCAAAATAACCACAAAGAGATGCCAAACAGTCAGAAGGAGACACAAAACATACAGAGCAAAATGACTATAAAAAGAGAAAGACCACAAAGAGATACAAATAACTACAAAGAGATGCAAGATGCCCACAAAGAAGTGCAAAACAACCAGAAAGAGATGGGAAACAGCCACAGAGACACACAAAATGACCATAAAGAGACAAACAACACAAAACTGTTATGGTTTGTGTATGGAGCACAGGATGGAGGACCAAAATGCAAAAACTCGGCAGGAGGGCTGACGGGTACACGTTCCGATCTGTTAAAGATGCAGGCAACAGGAATAAAAACAGGAAAAGGCACCACAGCAAGAATACAAGTCCACAACAAAAAGACAACATGGTAACATGACAATCTGGCAGGGAGCAGGTGGAAGTGGTATAAGTACTGAGGGGTCGATTGGAAAATGAGGAATAGGTGAACAGATGGGTGCAGGAAGGCATCAGTCAGAATGGATATCTTGTTCCTATGTAGGAGGAGTGGCGAGTCTTTTACATGTCTATGCTCAGTGGCCTGTTGTCTTATAATCCGTCCATGGCTACAGTCATCATGATTGATAGAACTGATTTGAGCTTTGGGCAACAGTTGAATGGGTGTTTGCTGTCAACACAGTATCACTCTAGAATTGAGCTGAGTCAGTTACATATCCAGTGGGTTACTGAGGTATGAATGTGAGATACAAGGCTCATCAAATGAATAGCCGAGCTTTGCGCATGGGTAGCTCGCCTCAAATAGTTGTAAGGAAGAGATACCCCAATTGCCAGCTTATTAGTGATTAAATCAGATGCCAGCCTCGACAAAGACTGAATTTTGTCACTTTCCCAGTGCCATAATGATGCTTGCAACCAAGAGTCTTTCTAATTTTTCTCCAGATTTCATAGAAAAATACTTGCAGACATTTTAGTTCCATGAACATACAAAACTGCATTGTTTGCATAAAGCGTGTTTGAACTTCTGGACAAGCTAAAGCATGTCATTTATAAAGATACATGGCCTAATAAGGAACCTTGAAGTACCCCGATGTTGGACATAAAAGAGTCAAATAAGCAATTCCCTAGGTGGACACTTTGGGTGGTTATGCAAAAAAAAAAAAAAAAAAAAAAAATCAATGAAAGTGTACTCTGTTGCAGGACAGATGCTATTTTTTGCAACCTTAGTTGGGTCACCTGATTTTAATATCAAATCAAATGGATTATTTTATGTAATAATCGATTTTGTGCTGTTTCCTATTTTTATCTGCTGCTGCAGTGACTCTGTATGATGAGTGAAAATCTTGTCTTGTTTTTAACAAGGATAGTGACTGTACTATGGTGAAAATAAACCACAGCTATTGGACTTTCCAGCACACAACTGTGGCTGAGCATCACTTACCTTCTTAGTTTCCTCATTGACATTTAGTCTCTATTCATGCTGAAGGTCATATACATAGACAGACTGGTAATGGCAACAAGGTGCTCTTTGCCAGAACATGACAACAAGACTTACAAAAAACCTTCCCTCTCAGAGCTTCATTTTCAAAGACTGAAACTACATTAAATTAACTACATATGTGGTGCCTTCATGTTTCAGAATTTTATCATCAGTATAGCTTGAATTCTGATTTTATTTTTTAGCAAAGTTTTAATGAAAATTAAATGAGTCTTTTCCCCCTATGGTGTTCTTGGTTCAAGTCTAATCTTTAAGTATATGCTCCACAGATATCTGCCAAAATAGACTGTGCATCATTTTTAATTTTTTAGAAAACAGTTTTAACATCAGTTACTGCATTTTCTCCTCTCATTGGGGAAGATCTCTTCAAACCTGTGCTCTTGAGCACTTGCAATCACCCACATAATAAATGCTTGTTTGACTTAAGGTGCATTCCCCGCAATGTTTAAGCAGGTTCAGGTTACACCATTGTTGAAAAAGCCCACTCAGAACCCATCTAATGTTTATAAGTACTGCTTCTTTTTCTATCAAAGTTCTCAAGCATGCAGTTTCAAGTCTCAAGTCTCCACTTTCCTTGTGCAAAACGATCAGCTTGATTCAAGCCTCTGAACTGCCTTTTTATTTGTGACACAAACCCTGAGGTCAGTGAGAACAGATGATCAGTCATGAGGACCTGTCACAGCCTTTGATGCAGTGAACCACCACTGCTTCCTATCGAGCCTTTGTGAACAAGGCATCTTGTGTACAGTGCTACTGTACTTTGAGTCCTAACCCACAAGGCAGTTGTTCAAAGTTGCAAGGAATGGAAAAGAAAACTGTCCCTTCCTTTCCACCAGCGTATCACAAGGACTGGTGCTTTGTCCAGTTCTCGTCCCAGTAAGCACCTCCTGTGTTGGTCTGATTATCTGCTCACATGATTTTCCTTACCATTGCTATGCTGATGATCTATCTGCTCTATCTGTTCCTCCTTTCAGAAAACCATACTACCTCATTCAGATCTCAGCAAAGCTCACTGATATCTCAAAATGTATGATAGAATACCACCTTCAACTCAGTCTACTATCTCACTGAGTATGTCACTCAAGTCCATGTAAAGACATTAGTCATCTGTCACCATGACTACTGTAATACCCTCCTGGCAAGACTGCCAACATGCACAGTAAAACCTCTGCAAATGGTCCAAAATGCAGTGACATGTCTAGTCTTCACCAGCCAAAGACAGCTCATGTCACTCCACTTTTCATTACTTTCCACTGGCTCCCTTGCATTAAGCTCTAGTCACTAATGGAAGTATATATCCGTCTTCAAAAGTTGCTTGAGGTCCTACCTCATCAGAGAGTAGCTACTCAATTAACATACTCTCCTCTCACTCTCTAATAAGAACAAAATCCAGCAAAATCTCGTTTAGTACACACCTACTGTATGTCCTATTCTGTCTTCTCCTTGACCTGCAGTTGCTTGAATTTTTTCTCATTTGTAAATCAATTTTGAGTGTCTTCCAAATTAATAAATGTAAATATACATGTTATTCTTGTTTAACCAATTTCATCCAATCTCTATCAAATATGGTACATCAAATTTCAAGCCTGAGATGAGGGGATGAAGTTAGTATTATTATGTATTTTAATATGTTATGCATTTGCATTGCTGCCCACATCTTTTTCTGTTTGTTGCTCTTGTGAATGACTGTTCAGCCATCCATGCAGTATACAGTGTGGGGTATGTTGTCCCACATAGCCCTCAGAGAGGCCAGAGCATATGTAATTGCATTGATGAATGCAACTCAAGAAAAACCCTATTAACCACAACAATAGCTAAAATACGGAGGAGAAAACTTACATCGTTTAAGTGATTAAATTGATTGATTGATTGATTGATTGATTTCCCCATCAATCTACACTCAATAACCCATAATGTCAAAGTGAAAACATATTTTTAGTTATATTTTAGTTTTCTTTAGTTATATTTTTTATTTAAAATGAAAAACTGAAATCTCTCATTTATAAGTATTCAGACACTTAATTCAGTACTTTGCAGAAGCCCCTTTGGCAGCAATTAGAGCTGTAAATATTCTTGGGTAAGTCTCTACAAGCTTTGCACACCTGCATTTGGGCAATTTTTCTGATTTTTCCTGGCAGATCCTTTCAAGCTACATCAGACTGGATGGGAAGCTTCTGTGAACTTCCATCTTCAGGTCTCTCCATAGATGTTCTATGGGGTTTAACTCTGGGCTTTGGCTTGGCAATTCAAGGACAGTCAGAGACTTGTCCTGAAGCCATTCAAGCATTGACTAGGATGTATGTTGCAGGTAATTGTTGCGCTGAAAGTGAAGTGAAGTCTGAAGTGGCATGCACTCTGTAGCAGGCTTTCTTCAAGGACCTCTCTGTTTAGCTGCATTCATCCTTTGCTCAGATCTGACCACTGTCCCTGCCTCTTAGAAACACATAGTATGAAACTGCCATCACCATGCTTCACTGTTGGCAGTTAACAGTTTTCTGATAATAAATCTGAGTTTATGAAGATTGAATGTGGCATTCCAAAAGGCTCAGTTTTGGGCCAAACCTTTCAATTTGTATATGAAATATGTGAAGTGTCAAGATATTGCACTTTGTGTTGTTTGCAGATGATTTTTTTTTTTTTTTAGTTCAGTAAATGAATTTAAAGCATTAGCAGAAGACCACTGAAAATGAAATGGTCAAACTTAAAAGATGGCTTGATGGAAATAAGATATCCTTAAATCTGAACAACCACAGATGGAGTTTATATTGAAAGCGTGTCTGAATTTAGATTTGTGGGTGTGATAAGGAATGAGAAACTGGCATGGAAATTTCATATAATATGTAAAAACAATGGTTTCTAAGAATATTTCTGTTTTGGACAAAGCAAAGTATGTCTTACATTATAAGGCAATCAGAATTCTTTACTATTAACTAATTTTACCATGTTTTAGCTACTATGTGGAAGGGTGGGGCAACATGTACATGAGCAACATAAAGCCATTTATATTACAGAAAAGAGCAGTAAGAATTATTCATAAAGTGGATACAAGAGAGCACATCAACAGACTCTTTATTAAGGACTATTGAAACTGAGTTTATTTATTTATTTAGATTTAGTTGAATTATAGACATTATTAGGTATTTACAGGACAAAAAGTATTACCAGAAAACAAAAGTTTTTTTTTTTAGTTCAGAAGACAAGGATCATAGAAGGAAACTTTATTTTAAGCACCAGTATTCACGGACTACCTTAAAGCAGATGTAAATTTCAGTGGTTGCCGTCAAACTGTGGAATTCTCCACATAATGATTGGGTTGTATAAATATCTTTCAGTTCAAGAAAATGTATTAAAAAGAATAATTTGACTAGGAGGTGTCAGGTAATGTGTTTTCTTAATTAATGGTGAATTATTGTGTATGGCTCTTGATTCTTCTATATCCTCATGTTATTGAAAGTATTGCCTGAAAAGCAACTGTAATTGATAGACTATCTATTGGTATTATTTATTTATGTTTCGAGTAAGGGGTGGGTAGAATAAGCTTTTCTTTCTCCCTGCTACTTTTTGGTCATGGAATGTGTAATTTAGAGCTTTATTTTGATTGTGAATAATTTTTTCATATATTTTTTTCAGGAGCTCTGCATTAAATGAGCAAAACAAATAAAAAAATGAAATGAAATGAAATGAAACTAATTCAGGAACATCATGTTTATCAATAGCAACAGGTTCAACCCCACTCCTTCTCTTAGCTTAGGAGTTGTCTTGGTAAAAGTGTCTCCTTGGCAGCTTTGTGGGAAGCTCTTAAGAGGAAACTCTTTGGTAGGAACTGTCTCTAGCGTTTGACAATGAATGGATTCACCTCCATTGTGAATGCGGTTACAACCTGGTTAACGCTCCTTATCTGAAACCAACGTGGCTCCTGGACAGAGCTCTGTGACACCTTAGCTGTGAAGGTGGCTGATGGGAAATATATTGAACGAGGAGTACCGGCACTCATTCAAGATGAGCAACACATAAATGTGAGACAAGTTACGACCTCATACACATTTAAACGTCTTATATAACTTGACACATGTAATATCTTTGTATTACCAAAGTGGTCTGAGTTAGACAAATGGTGTGTGTATCTTTGACTTGGAAGTTTATTGCATGTGTTTTGTCCCAACAACAAACCTAATTGCAACTACCAAGATGTAACCCTCTGTTGCAGCTTAGCAAGGAAACACTGTCTGTAGAAACACAGAAGGAATTTCGTTTTAAAAAGACCGTAATTTTGGAAGATGCCCACTTTACGTATATTTATTTTACACAAAGATCAAGTAAAATATAATTTATTTGCTGTACACATACACACCTCTGTGATGTTTTTTTGCCGTGTATGTATATGTGTCAGGCTCTGTGCTGCGTACTGTGGCAGCAGGTTTTCTCCAGGCTCAGGCTGTGGGAGTTCCTGCGGGTCAGTGTGGATGCAGCTGTTGAGCAGTTCAGACAGTTGCTGCAGGCTGGTTAGACAATGATAAAGGAACACACTTCAGTCACACAACCTTTCTACAATTAGTTTTGATCCTGAGCTCAAGAATAGTGTCAACAGAGAGAGTGATGGGAAAAATTTGTTAAGTATTTTAAACAACATGGTTAAAAGTTAAACTCATGATGATCTTATTCAGTTATTTAGAGTAAAATGTATTTTGTAAGAAAACTTTTTTGTAAGATATAACAAAAAAGGTAAATGTATAAAAAAAAAAAGAAAAAAAAAAAGAATAACATGACCACCTGTAAATTATAATGCAGTTCATTGTCATTATCAATGATATTGTAATTGAATAATATCATATCATCATCATGTCCCCTCAGGAGAAAAAAAATACCAGAAACACCTTACAATTCCATTGTATTCTATGAAGAAGCTAATATTCAGAGTGCTGATAAGCTGTGTCTGTGGACCTTCATCCAGGTAGTTTAGAGTGTAAGAAGCAGCTAAAGGATGCAGGACCCTCAGCACCGACGCTTTGGAAACACAGTGGACATGAACTGTGCCCTGGGCATATTCACACCTCACAGATGACTCCTCTTTATAGCCTTAACATACTGGACATTACTCCCCATGTGACAGGGACAGTAGGGTTGGATATTGGGAAACAACATATTACAGTAATACTATTACTACGTGTTACTGTACAGTATTACAGTAACAAGATAAACTTTTCAGTTGAAGATTTTGTATGGTAAAATATTTTTTTAGTATATGTATTGAAAATGGAAAGTAGAGTGCAAAATCTGTAAACAAAACATCTGCAGGCTGCTATACAAGTGGTTTAATCAGACATGCATGTCTCCATATCCAAATCAAAATGCAGGGCAGCGTCCAGCAGGTGGCGCATCGACTACAGAAGATCGCATTACATAACATTGCAATGAAATGCCTAAGAATTATACTCGCTATAAACCACTGAAACAAGATGCCAAAATGGCTGTATACAACAGATTTTCCTTCCCTGCCATTGCAGCAGTAATAAACTCTCGTCAGTTCTATGAAGTCAGACACTCCAATAAAAACGATTAAAATGGATGTGAGGATATCAGTTGACTCTGTACTGTTGGCTTTTTTATCACCTTGAAAGCAGTAATGACAGAGGAACTGTTCTACCAAAATATATTATCACATAGCAGTGGTGTATTTGCCATCGGACATACCCGTAGGCCGCCGCATCAGTGGGCCGGTGGAGCGTCAAAAAATCCATAAAGTTTGTACCAGCCCTGTCAGTCATACAGGCATACAGAGAGGTACCAGTAAAGATACTGGTACCTCTCTGTATGCCTGTAATTCGGGGTGCACATGAGAGCATGCTGCGTGCGTGTTCTGAGACTGGGCTCCCTGGCCAATCACAACCAAGTTAGTTAATGCACAATCAAATTCTAGACTAATGCAAAAGTAGCGTGCACCAGTGAGATGGCGTACAAAAGCCATGGACAAAGGCTTTTCTGCTCTCGTGTCAAGAGTCCCCAAATCAAGTGTGTGTATGGTGCAATTCCCATACCCATGTGCTTAATCTTGTCTTTGCTGACACAACACATTCAGTCATTGAAAACGGATCACTATTTAAACTACTGAATGATAATGCTGTTTTTCTTTGCGAGTCATACAAAAGATGAGTGGGAGAGTGGAAGCCAGAACAACTGACACAAACCCCTCTCCAATTGGAGAGACACAGTGGTGGGCCAAAGATGCTGCTTTGAGAAAAAAGTGTTTGGATCTTTTGCGCTTCAGGATAATTGTCTCTATGTGGATGTCTTTCTTACAGTGACAGCTATACGAGACCAGGTGACCATGAAAACAACCACTCAGATTGGTGCACATAGATTTATTGAGGCTTTGTTGTATGAGACGTATGAGATGTATGAGACAGTATTAACAGCACAGATCTTCCTCAGGATATTTGAACAGACATCAACACTGTCCAGGTATCTGCAAACAGAAGGGATGGACATTCTGTCTGCCCACAGAATGGTTTTGAGAAGCATGTCAAGAGACTTTGTCTCTATCAAGACAGCAGTGGACAGACTTGTCCAGCGGGCAAATGAGAGATTGCCAGAGGCAGATAAAGAAATGAAATTGGAAGTGACAGCGTGAACAAAGAGGAGATAGAAGAAGCTGATCAGGCCTGGAGAGATGGCTCATGTAGAGACTGTTACAAGTCCAGAGAAGATTTTTGAGAAAAATGTGCATAATCCTATCATGGACACAGCCATTGAGACAACGTACAGAAGATATCAGAGTCATGGCACACTTTATTGTGACCTGGATCTTTTGGACCCTAGAAACTTATCCCAAGTGAAGTCCTCCCCACTTCCACAGTCAGCCTTTCAAGAGCTCAGCAAGTGTCTGTTGAAGTTTACCACAAATTCAACCGAGCAGAATATGAATTAATTGGTTTTGCTCTACTGTGGGAAAGACCGAAAATTTCACCATTAGACTATGTGACCAGTTGAGGATAAGAATGAAGAGGACGAGCCTGAAAACTGCTGTAAAAACTGTTCTTCCTGCAATGAGCGCCCACATTGTTGCTACCATATTCTCAGGTGGTACAATGTGCTGACAGATGCCTACCACCTCCTTGGTCTTGCATACAAATTACTGCTTACACTGACTATCACTCAGGTCGCCTTTGAACATACATTTTCAGCGCTCAAGTTCATTAAAAACAGGCTCAGAGAAAAACTCTCACCAGACCATTTGGAGGCTTTAATGCTGATGGCAACAGAGAGGGATATCCTGCTCACTTTGCATGCTAATGTGATCATTGACAAAGATGCAGAGAGAAGTGATCTCCTTAGGAAGGTCCTACTATAAGCATTGAAAGTCAGGTCAGGCCTTTTCAGCTGGTGAATCAAAAAGAAACAAATGAACATCAAAAACAAAAAAAAGCTGTTTCATTTTCTTTAATTAAACTCTGTGCTGTTAAAAGATGATAAACATCTGCTTATGTTACTTGATTTGTTTGAAAATACATAAAATACCTTAGTACTTGAGTAAAGTACGATGACAATTTCCAGAGATTGTATTAACATTAGCATATTTTTGTGTAGGTTAGGGTTGCAATAAATACATATGTAAATACTCCCCTGACACACAGACACACATACACACACACCCAAGCACCCCATATTATACAGTATCATATTATACTATCACCATGTCCTTCCACCAAAAGCTGATGTATTACTGAATTCTGTCTCTCCTTCTGATTAATAAAAGTATGAGCCCACAAGCCATCTAGGACTGTTGCAAATGTTTCAGGAGGAGACTAGGGAAGTTTATCTTGGAATTGTACAAACAGATAAACCACCACGCAGAACAGGTGTGTGTGTGTATGTACTGTATATGTGTGTATGTCAGATGTGGTCTGGATAACAAATTTCTTCTCAGTCCTTACTTTCTTTTGGGTCTGACTTTTTGTTGAAACTCCACTGCTGTTTTATCTCCTCAGGCGACTAATTGCATTGTGGGAAGTGTAATTTATGAGCGTCTTGCTGATGAGGGGCCTACACTGGGTCCAGTCGCAAGGAGATACCCTCTCTGTCCTCGGTAGCCTTTTCAACCCTAAAATCTCACTATCTTAATTATCTTATTTTTTTCACTATCCTGAGATTAAAAAAAAAAAAAAAGTGTCAATATGTGTGGAAATTATATTGACTATAAAATAAACTTGGCAACGAAATAGGAACACTTGAAAAATGTCTGTAAATTGTGTCCATTTCATTTTCAATTTTAGAGATTCTAATGAATTTTTAAAATTTTATTAAATTATTTATTTTAAATTATTTAAAAAGGTATAATAATACCTGTATATTATGTTTTGGTCTTCATGTTATTATCTCTGAGTCAGTAACTGTACTTTCTCCAGGTATTTCACCTTTCCATTTGAAGAAATGACCTTTGATGAAGAAATGCAGTTGATGGAACAGAGAGAGATGGCATGTTACTTCCTGGCCCATGATGGCTTTGTGAAAGGAAATGATCTTCTAAGGAATTTTGCTGATCCAGGTAAACAACAGGGGCAACAGTAACTAATGCATCACCCTATTTTTTCTTATTTTATTTATTTATTTGTAAATGATTTGTAAATTGCTGTATTTGCTATTTCCTAAAGATAAACAAATGCTAGTTAGGCAGAAAAGTTAGCTCAGACCATCAACAATCACACTGTGGGACACACTTTTGTACCTGTATCGACTTTCATATTCGTGAGAGGGTGAGTGCTGCATTTGCCTACTCCCATAACTCGTCCATATCACAGGATTTCATCAATTGAAGCTCCACATAGACTTTGTGAAATGTGTGTCAACATCGGACCAGCATGTGTTTTTTTAAAACACCAAGTCATTTTTTTTTTTTTTTTTGGAATTTACAATGACTTATGTTTACGGTCACCGAAGCACACTGTGTGTATCCATGAGGTATAATAAATGTGTTGAGTGCCTTTCCTTCCTCATAAAACATTTCCAAAGCCGTTTCTTTGAACATTTCAAATCCTGCATCGTTTACCTCCATGCTTAAATACTAGCAATGTCCTTCTTTACCTTTGTTGGCATATTGCTGCCTTTCTTGGCACATTACCACCAGCTGTTGATCAGAGGAATAGTGTGAAACCAGGGATATGTATCACTTCACCCGCATGCACATGTGTACATGTGCGTCCTTGTACAGTATTTGTGACAAACAAAACAGGGATCCATTAATAAAAATAACATTTAAAAAATTTTAAAAAAAAAGCTCCATAGTGCTAGTAGAGGTCAAAAAAGCCACAGGGTACCTCAATGAAGCCAAATCTCCACATGCAGCCAGTCAAATCTTACACAATGAATAGAGAGATGTTGGCACTACCAAGTTCCCTAATCTGCCATTTCTTCCTGGAAAGTTATCTTCAGGCTCAGGACTCTATTTGCAGAGAGAACTCTTATTTTAGGGCAACACTATCAAGCTTCGTTATGGAGAGAAACCAAAGGACTATCCTTACCTGTGCAATCATATGAAAGGCATACACAGAGATTACAGCTAAGGTCTTCTCTGGTGTATGCCTGGTCAACTAGCTCTCCACTCCTCTGCATGTGAGGTATTCTCTAACTACTCTTGCTGTTTCAGTGGGATGACAGCTGACTGATCATGACTCTTCTGAGCACATACACCAATTAGCCACAACATCAAAACCAGGTTCTGGTTTTAATTGTGTCACTGAATGGTGTGTATATTACACATACATACATACATACATACATACATATATATGTATGTGTATGTATATTCCGTACTTCCACCTCTGCTTATTTTCAGCCTTGTCCCATTTGGAGAAGGATGTTAAAAACACCGGAGGTAAGTACACTACAGAACAACAAGTTTTGTAGCTGCTGTTAAGCTGCTCTTTAAGCACTTCTCATCCATGTTGGCTTAAAAATTGAGTTCCGAATTTCATTCTTAATAATAATAATGACAATAATAATTATAATAATACAAAGTATAGCATGCTTTTCAGGGTACTCAAAGATACTTTATATTAATGAAACATGAAACATGACATTAATCACACATTAAAATAAGTTCTGAAAAGGTGAGTTTTGATCACACATTAAAGGCAGTTAATCACTCATTAAAAGCAGTTCCAAAAAGGTGAGTTTTGAGTAGTGATTTGAACATGGACAGATTGGTGCAGTCTCGGATGTGTTTGGGGAGAGAGTGCCAGAGGGTTTTGGTGGCTACGAAAAAAGCTCTGTTGCCCCACTTCTGGTGCTTGGTCTTGAGTGGTCTAAACAGGAGTTTGGCATCAGAGGAGTGGAGGTTGCAAGAAGGAGTGTGGTGATCCAGCAGGTTGGTGATGTAGGAGGGGTCTTGTTATGGTGGGCTTTGTGAGGAAAGAGAAGGACTTTGAAATGGAACCGTTGTTGGAAAGGAAGCCAGTGAAGCTTCTGGCGGACAGGGGTGATGGTGTCATGGAGTGGGAGTGAGTGAGCAGGTTTGCAGCAGAGTTCTGGATATACTGGAATTTATTTAGGACTTTGGATGATGTACAATAAAGAAAGCTGTAACAGTAGTCAATTCTGGATGTGATGAAGGCATGGATCAACGTTTCAGCAGCAGAGAAGGAGAGTGATGGACGGAGACAACCTATGTTTTTTAGGCGGAAGAAGGCAGTTCTAGTGGTTTGATTGACATGGTGTTCAAAGGAGAGGTTGCTGTCAAAGATGACTCTGAGGTGGCTGATGTATGTCGAGGAAGACAGAGTGGAGTGTGGTGAGGCAAAAGTTGAGTGGTTTTGGTTAGGGATTTGGGACCGATAATGATCATGTCTGATTTATTCCAGTTTAGTTTGAGGAAGTTGGCTTGCATCAATCATCTAATTTCAGTGATGCAGTTGGTCAGAGTGGAGTAAGTTGCAGTGGTGATGGATTTGGTCAGTATAGCAGTGGAAGTGGAGACCATGATGACGTATGATGTTACCAAGAGGGAGCATGTAGAGGATGAATAGAAGAGGTCCAAGCCTGAAACCCTGGGGGACAGCTACACATAGAGGCACAAAGGAGGAGGTGTAGTTGTTGATGTTGACAAACTGTTGTCTGTTTGTGAGATATGACCTTAGCCAGAAGAGGACAGTACCAGTGATTCTGAGGGAGGAATCAAAGTGGGAGAGAAGGATGGTGTGGTTGATTGTGTGAGGATGCTCAGGTGACCAAAGTCTGAAGAAAGAAGGAGGTCATTGGTGACTTTGAGGAGGGCTGTGCTGTGAGTGGAAACTGGATTGAAATGGTTCAAACATATCATTGGAGATGAGACAGGCTTTGAGTAGGAAGGGGACAACATGTTCCAGTATTTTTGACAGAAAGGGGAGAATGGAGTTGGGTCAGAAATCGCTCATAATATCAGGTTTGACTTTTTGAGGATGGGGGTGACAGCAGACAGTTTGAGTGTTTAGGGGACTGATACAGAGCCAGAGGAGGAGTTGACCATGATTTTTGTGATAAGTAAGGACATAGCCGGGTGACAATCCTTGACATGATTAGATGGGATGGGATATAGAGCATAAGTGGACCTTCTCATTCCTACTATAAAACGGGACAGCTCCGTTGGGAACACGGGAGAACTGAGATGGAGGCTGAATGGTAAAATCAATTCAATTCAATTTTATCTATACAGCACCAAATCATAACTGAAGTTATCTCAGGGCACTTTTCATATAGAGCAGGTCGAGGGAGGAAGGAACATAGCGCAGTACAGGTACAACATAAAGATGTATAACAACAATGAGATTAATAATAAAACTAATAATTATAATAATAGGGTGAATAATACTAATAAAACTAAATATAATAATAGTAAAGATAATCATAATAATTGAAGCAGTGGGGGTTGAGCAAGATCATGGGGGCAGTAGGTGTTTTGCAGTCACAGATCCAGACTCTCTAGCACCAGGGGCAGAAATACCTGCAGAAAGCAACTGGAGGAGAGAGGAGAAAGACAGAGAAAGCACAAAACTATGGGAGAGAGCAGAAGTCAAATTAGTCACGAGCATTGATACCATATGAATGCTAACATATGGAGAGCAAGAGGAGGAGAGAGGAGCTTGGTGCATCATGGGAAGTCTCCCGGCAGTCTAGGCCTATAGCAGCATAACTAGGGGGTGGTTCAAAGCAAGCCTGAGCCAGCCCTAACTTTAAGCTTTATCAAAAAGGAAGGTTTTTGTAAAGTAACTATATCATTTGATAATGTGTTTCTGAGGTGTTGGAGGCCAAGCACAACTTCAGTTTTGTCTGAGTTTGCTGGTCATCCAGGTCTTTATGTCCTTAAGGCATGCTTGAAATTTAGCAGTGTTTTCCTAATAATATTGCCTAAAGGTAACATATATAAGGTGAATAGAACTGGTACAAGGACAGACCCTTGCGGAACTCCGTGACTAACTTTTGAGTATATGGAGGATTTATCAATAACGTGCACAAACTGAAATCGATCTGAAAAATAGGACTTAAACCAGCTTAGAGCGGTTCCTCTAATTCCAATTAAATGTTCCAGTCTCTGTAATATGATCTGATGGTCAATGGTATCAAATGCAGCATTAAGATCTAACAAGACAAGTACAGAGACAAGTCGTTGTCCAATGGAATTAGGAGGTCATTTGTAACTTTCACCAGTGCTGTCTCTGTGCAATGATGCACTCTAAATCCTGACTGAAAATCCTAAAATAAACTATTATGATGTAAAATGGTCACACAACTGGTTGGTGACAGCGTTCTCAAGGATCTTAGAGAGAAGGGGAAGGTTAAATATGGGTCTATAGTTGGCTAAAACATCTGGATCAAGAGTATGCTTTTTAAGATGAGGTTTAATTAGAGCTGTTAAAGGACTGCGGTACATAGCTTGTTAATAAAGACATATTGAATATAATCTAGTAAAGAGGTGCTAACTAAGGGTAAAACTTCCTTAAGCAGCTTCGTTGGGAAAGGGTCTAAGAGACAAGTTGATGGTTTGGATGAAGACATTGTTGAAGTTAGTTGGCAAATGTTGATGGGAGATCAACATTTTCACCATCTCTCTATTGTGGAGAAGAGATTGAGGTTGGTGGAGCCAAAATGTGTGAGGTCTGAGTAGTAGTTGGACTGGGCTGTGATGAGAGTGTCTAGTCTGAGTAGTCTTGAAGATGCACTGTTAGACTAGTCTTCTTGTAGAGTCTTTCAAGCTGGAGCTTATGAGATTTAATTTGGTGAAGTTCAGGTGTATACCAGGGAGATGAGTGTGTAAATGAGACTATTGGTTATTACGATAGTTGACAAGATCAGAGGGATTAACAGGCAGCAGGGGAGGGGAGGCATTCATTTTATTGGCAAGACAGGCTAAGAGAGCTGAGGGAAAAATAGATTTGAGATTTCTCAAGGATATTTGATGTTTATCTTTTGGGATGGGGATAGAGATGTCGATGTCCATAGTGATTGTCGTGTGGTCAGAAATATTGGCATTCAGCTGGAGAGCTGATGTATTGTAAGACCACTAAAGAAGACTAAATCCAGGATGTGACCACAGCTGTTAGTGGGGAAGTTGATATGTTATGTGAAGTTGAAGCATTGTAGCAGTTCAAGGAATTCTATGGCAAATTTATCAGTGTCATCAATGTGGATATTAAACTCACCCAGGATTAGAACAGAAGGTGAAAGTCAGCAGGTGGGTTAGAAAATCAGAGAAATCAGAGAGGATGGAGGGGTTTAGCTTGTGTGGGGGCAGTAGATAACGGCAGTGACCAGAGAATTGTGACCAGAGAGTTTGAAGGCAAGGTGTTCAAAGGAATGAGAGGCAGGCATGGAGATGGTGGTTATTTTAATGTCCTTCCTCTAAACAGCAGCAACACCACCTCCCCACCCCTCAAAATGAGGCTTGTAAATGTATGTGAATGTATGTTTATGCCAGGTTTCAGTGAAGCAGAGGACACACAGATAACTGTCAGTTATGAATTCATTCAGAATGAGGATTTTCTTGTTGAGTGAACAAACATTGACCAAAGCCAGATTCAGGTGGTATTGCTTGTTGGTTGGTTGTGAGGAAGGGTGATGGAGATTGGACAGATTCACATGGAACCAAATCGTAGTTCATCATTAGATGGATGTTCAATCGTCTCTTTCTTTTTTGCACATCTGTTCTCTCCATCTATGCATCTCCATCACCCTCCTGTCCCTCCTCTCCCTTGTGTTGTCATTCCTGTATCTCTATCTACCTCCTTCTTGTCTCTGTGGTCTTAACTCTTTGTGTGGGGGTGACCCTGCTGGCTGTGTTTGGTGCGTTTTGTCTCTGCAGCACAGTATCGATCACGCTCGTTCTCTCAGACCAGACCTCTATGCAGAATGTCTGTGTGACTAGGTTGGGCATTACCTTACTCATCAGAGGTAAGCAACCACACCAGCATTTTGTGTGTAGTTTGGAATGCAACGTTTTTACATGACATACTGTATACCCCTCTGTGGCTTAAGACTACTGATATTGTTTCCAAATAATACGAGCATATTTTGTAACAAATCATATACCTCAGTACACCAGCCAGTCACAGAAGTTCACAAGATTACTATGCAATAACGAAAACAAACATTAAAAAGGTTACTTGAATTCTTTTTTTTTCCCACTTGTATCTGAACTTGTAACAACAGGACAGAGCAACTAAATGTGCAACTAATGTGGGAACTTAGTCATCAAGAATTTTGAAGATAAAAACCCTCCAAGGGCCAAATGGTAGAAATAAAAAACTGATGTAAAATTTCTGCAAACAGATTAGTAAAATGTACACACACATTAATAAACTTTAAAAGGGAATTATTTTTGCTCAGTGAAGTTGCATTCATAAAAACGATGAGACATCCAATATGGACCCTTGACCTTGAGAATAAAAGAAGGGTAACATAGTGGTATGGCTATGTCATTTGTTATTTATACTGTATACTGAACTAGAGCACAGATTAATACTTAAAAAATAAAAAAAGGACATAGTATAATGACCACTACGGTAAATGGACTGCACTTATATAGCTTATTTCTCATCTTGTCAACGACTGAAAACGCTTTACACTACTACCACATTCAATCTTTCACACACACACACACACACACACACACACACACACACACACACACACACACACACACACACACACACACACACACACACACACACATACAGCGCTCTTTTCAATACATACTTTGCTTTCTACACACACACACACACACACACACACACACACACACACACACACACACACACACACACACACACATACAGCGCTCTTTTCAATACATACTTTGCTTTCTACACACACACACACACACACACACACACACACACACACACACACACACACCAATGATACATCGGGGGCAATTTGGGGTTCAGTATCTTGCCCAAGGTCACTTTGACATGCGGACTGGAGGAGCCAGGCATTGAACCACCAACCGTCTGGTTAGTTGACAACCTGCTCTACCACCTGAGCCACAGCCGCCCCAATTAGCCATTCAGAGTAGAGTATAAATCATAATTAGATGTATAAATTATATGTGAGGATAAAGCACAGGCCAGTAGAAATAGAGATGTAACTTGTGTTTTAACAGTCTAATTGCCATAATGTAATGTAAAACAGCTAAGATTAACAATATTTAAAAAAACAAAAAAAAGTTACTGCGATATTTCATTTTTCATTCAATAGACTTGATCTAAATAGTGAATGATTTATGCCATATGTCACAACTGCTGCAAGCAGGGGAACAAGAACACAGAGGACACGACCCAAATGCAGATGCCAGATGCAAAGTTATGGAAGTTCAGTGATTTATTAAACAAGTGGAACAAAGGCTTATAGGATGGTGAGGCAGGCCAGGGTCAAAACCAGAAAAGCAACCCAAATAGGCAAAGAAGCCCAGTAAAGCACAGGTAGGATTCCAAAATCCAATTAACAGGTGAGGGATCAAAACATGGGTAAAGTTGGCAGAAACAGGGAACAAAGAGGTTAAGCACACAGTAACTGTTTTATGCAGTCCAATGCAGCGAGGAATGCACAGACCTGTACATTTGTGAAACTAAACAACCGCTACATAAGCGCATGGCACAACACAGGAGAGCCAGTTCCTCAGGTCAGGACTCAGCAGTCCACCTGCATCCTAAGGACAAAGGACACTCTTTTCAGGACAGTGATGTACGCATTTTGGCCAGGTTTTAAAGAGGAGTGAAAGCAGCCATCTTTGTCAATCTGGAACAACCGTCACTAAACACAGGATGTCTGACAGGCTGACAGGTGGTCTGAGACACCAACTGTCAGCCACCTAAAATGTAGTTCTAAGGTAACTCCCCAGACAGCTGAACATCCATCCCCATCGAGACTCATGTGACCTCAATGACTCACATGAAGGCAGGATGGGTCAACGATTCATGTGACCTCAATAACTCACAAGTGTTGCTCATCTCACTAGAGGGTAAATACCTGGAACTCCCCATTTGTCAGTTAGAACTGAAGAGGCATTTCGGATGAGAGGCAAAACGTCTTCAGGAACTTCAACCAAGTCCAGTTGCATTTGCATAGCACTTAGAGAATCTCTAATATATCTCTATCCCAAGTCTGGAACCCATGGACATCACCGATGCTGAGTTTCCTCCCTTAAGATGCTTTGCCAGGCTTTTACTGCAGCTGCCTTCAGTTGCTGCTTGTTTGTGGGTCTTTCTGCCCTCAGTTTTGTCTTCAGTAAGTGAAAAGCATTCTCAGTTAGGTTGAGATCAGGTGACTGACTTGGCCATTGAAGAATATTCATTTTCTTTGCCTTGAGAAGCTCTTGGGCTGCTTTCACATTATGTTTTGGGTCCTTATCCATCTGTACTGTAAAGCAACACCCTATCGGTCTTGCAGCATTTTGCTGAATCTGAGCAGATAGTATAGCCCTATACACTTTAGAATTCAAGCTGCTACTTCTATCAGCAGTCACATCCACTGGCAGCCATACATTCCCATGCCATAACACTGCTTCCACCATGTTTAACAGACAATATGTTATGCTTTGGATCATGAGCCGTCCTTTCCCTCTCCATACACTTTTCTTCCCATCATTCTGGTAGAAGTTAATCTTGTTTTCTTCTGTCCAAAGAATCTTGATCCAGAATTGGGCAGGCTTTTTTAGATGTATTCTGGCAAAATCTAGTCTGGCTTTTCTTTCTTGAATGTTACCAGTTGTCTGCACCTTGTGGTAAATCCTCTGTATTTACATTCATGAAAGCCTTTTTTGACTGTAGACTTTTACAATGGTACGCCTACCTCCTCAAGAGTGTTCTTGACCTGGCTAGATGTTGTGAAGGGGTTTTCCTTCACCAAGGAAGGAATTCTGCGATCATCCACTTTAGTTGTCTTCAGTGGTCTTCCAGGCCTTTTGGTATTGCTGAGCTCACTAGTGCATTCTTTCTTTTTGAGAATGCATCTATTTGGTCACCCCTACATTCTGCTATCTGTCTATTAAGTTTTTGTTTTGTTTTTTCAGCCTAATGATGTCCTCCTTGATTTGCATCAACGCCTCTCTGGACCGCATATGGAGAATTCCCATGAACAGATACCAAATGCAAATTCAACTCAGAATCAACTCCAGACATTTTATCTGCTTAATTTTTCATGAAATAATAGTCAATTTTCAAACAATGAGGGAACAGGCCACATCTAGCCATAAAACTGATCAGTCAATTGTCCAATTACTTTTGAGCCTCTGAAAATGAGGGACTATGTATGAAAATGGCCAGTTTTTCTTAATTAGTAGCAACAGTCAGATAAGCAGGTCATAAGACAACTGGGACCCAGAAAAATATTTACAGTGTGTACAATACATTTCCTTTTTAAATTGTGAATTATCACAACTTTAACCATTAGTTTCAATATATATTTAAAGCCACTAAGAACTTTCTATATAGAGGTGATTACCTACTAACCAGACACACAGTAGAATTAAATAGAGTTTAACAGCATTTTAATGAGTTAGGGTATTTCAGGATAATATGATGTGCAATAGGTTCTCTTCCCTATGTTCCCTCTGGGTGCTACAGATGGTCAGGAGGAGCAGAGCTGGCTGTCTTGGTTTGGCAGGGAGCCTGTAGGTGCCTTTGTCCAGCCCAGCTTTCGGCCTCTAATCCCAACTGTCGCTCACACCATGTTCATGGACATCAGCCCCAAACATCACTGTCCCATCCACGTATGCTTTCATCTAGAATACAGAATTAACTACCCAATCTTCTACTACTACTTACTGACATATCTGCTACTTGCAATGTTAAATCTACTGCTACTGGTGGTACAGATTATGTAATTTGCCTCTTGAACCTGCCTCTTGAAACTCCTGAACCTTGTGATCAACTATTACAACTTTTACAGAAACCCAAGATTATATTGTGGAACTCATGAACTATGTAAACCTGGCATGGTAAATGTAAAATCATGTGTGACTTTGCAACAGCTACTTCGTACATCAGAATGTGTATAAAAAAAGATTTGATCTCTGTTAACATGTCAACAAAAGTGAGTTTTTGTGGGGAAACACAGGTGCAGTGCCAGGCTGTAAGCAACCACATTCAGATTTTGTGACGTGCACTCATATGCTGTGCCCAACATATGAGTGGCATTCCATCCAACAAGATGATGCGGTAAAAAGTGTTCTTCACCCAACATGCTCATTGTTACTGTTTTTCCTTGAACCATGTCCATATCTTATTGTGCACACTAGTTTGTAGTGAACAGTAGCAGTTGGTAGTAACCTCAGTGACAAATTCAATGCATTTCCTGATGCTGCTTCACACTAAAAACATTTTATGTGATTCAATTATAGAGAGCTTTCAATGTGAAACAATAGCAGCAGGAAGATATCACTTTGAATTAGCAGTAACAGCATAGTAACAGGACTAATGCAGCACTAATGCACTAAAGGTGTATAAAGCACTGAGACACTGCAGATGGTGTTTATATTGGTATCATATATCTGATAAACTATTTTTGATTCTGATCAATGAAAATTAAATAACCATTCATCCATCTATTTTTAGATGGATGAATGGTTATTTTCAGACATGCACCTATTTACATTTATCTGATGGCAGTTTAACATGTCGGTTTTATGTCTGAATGAGCACCCTGGTCACTTTTACATACAAGTTACAACTGATGTTACTCTCTGACCTAGTAACATTTCTCAATCAATTTCAATGTAGCACTAGTCTGAATTGAATGCTGTCAGATTAACATCAATTGAAATCTTGTACAGCCTTCTAAGACCACTGTAAAGCCCTTTTCAGACATGGAATGCATAACAGTTGGCTTTATCAAGCTGTTAAAGTAATGGCATTTAGTCATTCAGGCATGGGTGTCTTTCATGTTAATGTCCATTGTCGACATGATAGCACGTTTACAGAAGGATGCAATGCTCACACAATATCTGGCACCTGGTTCACAAGAAGGAGAGAGAGAGAAAGAGACCAAAAGCTGTGAGCTAAAAAGGTTATATAGCAAGAAGACTGTCTTTTGTTCATTCATAGACTGCATCTCTGATGGATTTTAAAACTCATTTTGTTGTTGAAGTTTAATTAATGACCATTGTCATTAGTGTTAGGGATTACCAGTTCTCACAGTGAATCCACTGATAGATTTTTATATAAATTTAATCATTTAAGTGGTTAGAAGGTGAATTATGCTACCTGTTTTATAAAGTCGGGTGTGCACAAGCATTAACTGACAGAATGTTACGTTTTGACCCATTTAACTCTTCCTGTATGTGTTGACATACTCTGTGTTAAGGGTTTTGATTTCAAGTTTCAAGACTCTCAGATCCCCCCATGGCATGATCTGGAAAAGTTGACAAGGGTTCAACTTTATGCATATTACCGCTGACATGCAGGAGTGACAACCCAGAGACAAACAGTCATACTTCTTTTGATGCCCTAAGGAAATTGGAGCAAAACTGATAACTGATGAGCTTAAACTCAACTAATTAACTATGGTAAAAGTTGGCCAAAAATAACTTGTAAGCAGGAAGACAGGATGTGCTACTCTGAGTCCATATGTATGAATAGCCCATGAAGTATTCCCAGGCTGTCTGGGATATCTGGGTTGGGAACACATTAAGGGGCCAAAATGTTCCTTCAGAACAGCATGTCAAATGGTCAAACAGCTTTGGAAACCCCATGCTTCCCCCATTCACATCCACTTCACACTGTCATTGACCAGCTGTGCAGAGGTGAGAAAAGAGTCAGGTTTTGAACTTCTCTCTTGCTCTCTTTTTTTTTTTTTTTTAAATTTTTTACACAACTATGAATGTCTTCCAGGAAAGACTGTCCATAATTGTGGACCGTTATGCCTATATTTAAACCATAACGCATCTCACCCATCTCTATGATGGTTAACCCTTCACTCCACCTTTGAGTGTAGCTATTTGGTACAGCTATAAAAACTTTTGATTTTGGTTGGTCAACACACTGTACAAAGTATTTCTTTTCAAGTATAACCCAATCCTAAGGGTGATCCCAGACACCCTGCAATGGAAAGTAATTTTAGCAGCTTGTATCTGTTAACACATTCTTTGGCTATTACCCAAAGTTGGAGCATTGATCGACCGGTATATACAGTATATTCACAAAGGCAATCCATCATTTACCTTTCTCAAACCATTTAACTACCATTTAACTTATCTCAAATTATATCTTACAACTTACAATAACTTGTAAACAAGATACTTGAACTCCTTCATTTGGGGCAATGACTCACTCCCAAACCAGGGCAATCCAGTGTCTTCTGGCAGAGTTCCAAAGCCTCAGATTCAGAGTACAGATGCAATCCTAAATTACCTTCTAAATGAAAGGCTTCGCAATTGACATGGAAGTGCTCAAAGATTGTCAAGTCGATTGTGATTGATGGGTTAGTGACCTTAATAAAAGTAATACAATAATGATAGAATAATAATAACAACTGTCTTACTGCAGGCTAATTGAAAGCCAGTGCAGTGATTAGAAAACAATCAAACTCAATTGTTTGCACGTCTTTGATTGATGACTTACAGCCACTAAAGTGCCGCCTTTTGTGCAGCTGAGTGATGGTTGTTTATTATTGCTTATTTACTTTCAGCGCAGTCATACCTTGTTAACATTCTTTTGTTGCAATGATTCAAGCAAATTCTAGCAATTCAAGGAAATAGCAATTAAAAAGTAACAAACACAGACTCAACTGTTACTCTTGTTGCCGTGCAAAAACAGGGGACAAGGCTGTTGTGAGCAAGGGTTTGAATCCATCAGCTAGTTGGGTTCTTCCTGCGTTTAGTAACTGAAATGTTGATTTTAACCATATGTCCAGTGTTAGACTTTTGGCTTTTGTGTTCTTTCAGAAGTGTTAAGTTTACGATTTTGCTCCCTACCTCTATCCTGGTTTCTATGGCCTGTGGCGCTACAGGTAGCACCAGAGGATAGGATGAGCTGCTTCCTCATCAGGTAAGATCAAATATAAATAAATTACCACAGTATAGCTCTCTCTTATGACTGTATATGAATTTTATTGACTCTAAGATGGTCTTCACATTTTTTTATATTTAAGTAATATAAGACAAATTAAGCACAAAACCATAAATACCAGACCAGTGAAAAAAACAATACATACCAGACATGTAGAAATTTCATTTGAATGGTCACTAGTTATTCTATGTTGTGTCATTTAGCCATGTAATGACCAACAGACAGACAGAGGCCCTCTGGGATGCTTGAATTTTTTAAGTTTCATGTAAGTCTAGATTTTGTAATGCAGTATGTTATATAGAAATTTTGATTTGAGCCTTAGGGTGGCAGTAGAGGAAAGATCAGTGATACCAACAATCCCTTTTATAATCTGGGCAGCATGAATAGCAACAACAATTCCAATATAGTCATTAGAATATTTTAATAGGCTGATAATAATAATAATTATAAAATTATTAGTAATAATAATAATAATAATAAACTTTATTTATGTAGCACTTTTGTCAGCAATGTTACAAAGTGCTTAAAAAAAGA
The DNA here is from genome assembly GCF_016859285.1 of Xiphias gladius. Taxonomy (NCBI): domain Eukaryota; kingdom Metazoa; phylum Chordata; class Actinopteri; order Istiophoriformes; family Xiphiidae; genus Xiphias; species Xiphias gladius. Next base: position 7,653,547 of record NC_053404.1, read on the forward strand.
AATAAAACCTGACAAAGGCAAAAAAGAAACATGAGCACAGAAAAAGTAAAAACAATAAAATGAATAAGATCAAATAAATAGCAATAAAACAGTATAAATAAAAACCTGTGTCAAACATTTCCAATGGTTTTCAGAAAAGAGAAAAGTTTTTTGAAGAGATTTAAATGAAGCTAAAGACTTGGTGTGTCTGAGTTCAGTAGGCAGAGAGTTCCATAGTGTTGAGGCTCTAATAGCCAAGCCTTTGTCACAAACTGTGACCTGGGAGTAACCAGCAGGGCTCCATCAATGGATCTCAATGTTCAAGAGACATAGCAGGTCAATAAATCAGATAGATATTTAGGCGCTAGACAATTGAAGGCCGTATAAGTGAGCAATAAAACTTAAAAATCTATTTGAAATCTAACAGAGAGCCAATGTATGGAGGCAAGCAAAGGGGTCATGTGATCATAACTCTTTGTCCTGGTAATGAGTCAAGAAGCAGCGTTTTGTACCAACTGGAGATGGTGGAGGGAGCCCTGGCTGAAATCTCAGTAAAGTGCATTGAAATAGTCAAGTCGAGAAGAGATAATAGCACGGACAACTTTCTTTAAATCATCAGTTGATGATAATAAACTAATTTTAGAAATCATCTTGAGCTGGAAAAAAGAAGGAAAACGAGGAAATGTTGGGACATCCAGTATTTAATATCAGATAGGCAAGTTGTGAGATTAGCTAGGCTGCCAAGATAAGTGGATTTTAACGGCATGTATATCTGAGTGTCGTCAGCATAAAAATTATAAAGTACACTGTGACTCTGGCCAAGAGGCAGCATGTATATAGAAAACAGAAGAGGTCCAAGAACAGAGCCCTGAGAGACACCACATCTCAGCTTAGGAGTGGTAGAGGTAGAGTTACCCAGGGTGACAGAAAAAGTTCTAAGAATGTAGTAAACTAAGAGCCGTGCCCTTGATTCATACCCAAATCTCTAAGCAATGAAGGAGGATGTAATGATCAACTGTACCCCTGGCACCGAAAGCTAAAAGAACCAAAATTGAGCAGTCACATATGACTGCAGTTAGCAATTGGGCATTAGTAACCTTAACAAGTGCTGTCTCGGTACCGAGATAACACTTGTTAAGGTTACTACACTTGTGCTCTGAAACTAGACTGGAAATTATTAAAAACACTATTTATATTCATAAAAGTAGGATGCAGGAGGAGGAGTTCATGTGAGAAAATGTACTCTCTAACAATGAAATTGTAATGGGTTGAAACTGGGTGAAAGAGGCAGAATTAACACGGAGACTGGAAAGAACACAAGGATTAGGCTGGATTTGGGACCTGATATTGTCTATCTTATCAACAAAATGAACGAGAAATCTTTTGGACAGCTCAACATCAGGTTCAGGAAAAGAAGTGGAGGGATCACCAATAACAGAATTAATTACTTTTAAAATAACTTTAGGATTGTGGTTATTCCTAGATATCAGTCCAGAAAAAGTAAACTGATCCCACATCCTTGACTGCTTTCTGATAAATTAACATGTGGTGTTTAAGGGTAGTGTGGGTTACTCTTGTTGTGGGACTTGTTGACCTTCCATTTATACTTCCTTTGTCTTTTAATGGCTCAAGTGTGATCATTCAGCCAGGGGAGGTTATTTGATTTTGATCTATCAATTAACACAGATATCCTTTGGTCCTGTCACCACCTACCACTGAAGAAAATTATCCCTCTGATCTGTTTTGTTAGCTGCTCAGGGATTAACCTTTAGTGTGTTGTTCAGATCTCAGAGGATCATTCGTATACTTGCTGGAACTCTGAGGCCCAAACAGGCCCATGACCAGGTGAACCTGCAGAGTGGGATCCTGCAAGTTGGCATTGAACAGGCTTCACCAGGATCTGGCTGCTGAGGGTTTTACTCAGGTATGTTCTCTCATTCAAAGCTAAATGAATGTTAGACATCAAGGATACACACAGTGTGTTAATGTAAAAAGAAAAAAAACTCCCAAGGGCACCTTTAACTGTAGATCTATGCTATTATTCCATGTAAAAAACATTTGCTGAAGAGAGTGGTGAGTTTTGGGAAGGGCTTTAGGAAGATTTTAGAAATACTGAGGCAATGAGTTCAAATTCCCACAGCTCAACCAAACCACCTCATGAGAAATGTTTTCTCACACACATTTTCGCCCTTTTTTTTTTCATAATTATTTATTTATTTAACTGATCAATGTGTGTGTGTGTGTGTGTGTGTGTGTGTGTGTGTGTGTGTCTCTGTGTGTGTGTGTGTGTGTGTGTGTGTGTGTGTGTGTGTGTGTATGTGTGTGTGTTTGACAAATTAAGCAGATAAAAGGTCTGGAGTTGATTCAAGCTGGTGAATTTGCATTTGGTGTCTGTTCATGGGAACTCTCAATATGTCGTCCAAAGAGGTGTCGATGCAAGTGAAGCAGGCATCATTAGGCAGAGAAAACAAAACAGAATCAGACAGATAGCAGAAACTTAAGGAGTGGCCAAATCAACAATGTTATATATACTTAAAAAGAAGGAATGCACTTACAAGCTCAGCAATACCAAATGGCTTGGAAGACCATGGAGGACAGCTAAAGTGGATGATTGCAGAATTCTTTCCTTGGCGAAGGAAAACCCTTAACAACATCTAACCAGGTGAAGAAAACTCGAGGAGGTAGCCATATCATTTTCAAAGTCTACAATCAAGAGATGCTTCATGAAAGTGAATACAGAGGGTTTACCACAAGGTGCAGACCACTGGTAACAGTCAACAACAGAAAGGCCAGATTAGACTTTGCCAAAAAACATCTAAAAAAGCCTGCCCTGTTCTGGAAGAAGATACTTTGGACAGAAGAAAACAAGATTTAATGATGGGAAGAGAAGAGTATGGAGAAGAATAGGAAAGGCTCATGATCCAAAGTATACCATATCATTTGTTAAAATTGGTGGAGGCAGTGCTATTGCATGGGCATGTATGTCTGCCAGTGGAACTGGGTCACTGGTGTTAACTGATGATGTGACTTGCTGATAGAAGTCGCAGGATGAATTCCAAAATGCATAGGTCTATACTGTCTGCTCACATTCAGCCAAATGCTGCAAAACTGGTAGGATGTTGCTTCACAGTACAGATAGATATTCTTCAATGGTCAAGTCAGTCACCTGATCTCAACCCAACTGAGGATGCTTTTCACTTACTGAAGACAAAACTGAGGGCAGGAAGACCCACAAACAAGTGGCAACTGAAGGAGGCTGCAGGAAAGACCTCAAACTGGTACGACACATTTTTCGGTAAAATATTTCTTGTCACTTTATCTTCATTTTTAAAACGATTTCAGTTACAGATGTGTAATGAAATATAAATTAAAGTCATGTGTAATTGCAAAGCTTTGCCCTGTCAACCAGCTTCTGTCATGTAAATAGAGACAGAAGAAACACGTTTGCTTTTAATGGGTATTGAACTCAAAAACATCTGATTATGAGACTGCTGTGCTAAACACCAAGCTAGTAACATGCTCAAAAAAAAGTTATGTCAAGTTCAAATTTTTAAGGAGAATTGTAATTGCCCATAAACTAATCCATTTAGCTGTTTCAGCAGGCGTAGTTGAGCATGAGAATACATTGTTTGGTTAGACCATGTTAAGATAATGTGCCAGCTGAAGAAAGGGAAAACCAAAGAAGGATTAAGTCAGCAGTATGTCATTGAAGAAGAAAAACAGGTATAAGTAGAAATGACCATATAAGTAACATGTACACAGTGGTTATGTTTGGAAAGATAAAGTGGAAAACCTTGTGCATTTGGGGAAAGGTTTATTCCTTACTCACAAGGGCAGTGAATGGGAACTTAGAAAATACGTTGGCAATTATTTCAATGACTTCATGACTGATTGTTGATGGAAATACATTGCATAACTACATCAGGCCCCATCCACCAAACTGCAAAATAATGCACTTGAGGACAATCAGGCAGTTCATTCACTGTACAATTAGTAATATGTGTTCCAGTTACCCATTTGTATAATCAGACTAGAATCTCAGCTGCAAGGTAGAGTGTCCATTATAAAAAATAATGAAAAGCTAACCTTACAGCCTGCAGAAGCAACAATACCCATCCGGTATCAGTTCTCCATTTTTGCAAAGTTTTACTTGAATGTGTCGAACTCATTGGGATCATTTAAAATGAATCAACAGCTTACTGTGACTGAATGAATGTAATTCACAGCAGGAACACTGAATTTTAACATGACATGGACAAAGAAACTGTATTTATGATGGATCAGTCACATCTGGTCCCACCTGATTCTCTAAAAAAATGACAGTATCATTGACACTGTTCTGACTTATCCTTAATAGATTTCACTAGCTAGAAAAATCATGAAAACGTTTTGAGAACAAAAGACCATTATGTGTTTATGCTTGATGTGGAAGTTATGCTGATGGCAAAGAGGGATGCTCATGTTTTAGTGCATCCGAGAAGCCATGGATAAACTTCGGTATCACTTCTTCAGTTCAAGTTCAAGTTCTTGCAGATTTGAGTTTCAGACTGGCTTGTGGTGCACAATGGGGAACGGTTTTGTCGATGTTCCTCTTCCTGAGACACAGGCAGATATCAGGAAAGCAGCTGCCTGTTTGGTGGAGCTTGTAGTACATTGTTCCCAAAAAAAGAAGAGATTTTGATGGTTTCATTTATAAATGCATAGGGTCATTGCATATGCATAGGGTCTTTATTTACAGGCATATTGTAAATAAAGGTGACAAAACATATTATTTTGAATGATTGCTGTCAAATACATTTTGTAAAAAAATTAATATAGCAAAATTATTGATAAAAGGAATTAGTGATAAAATGATATATTTATAATATATGTTGACCACATCACACTTGTGATTATTCTTATCAAGCTCATTAAGAAGACTGTTATCCCTAACAATCATCCCTAACACATAAGTGTATGCTTGGAGATGAGTAATAATATTCATGCTGAATTGAGCAGGTCATAAACATCAGCTTTTCAAATCTCTTAATTAGTTTCGGTCCTAAAACCAGCTTATACGCAAACTACTACAACAACTGGACTAGTGTTGCTAGTTAGACCCTAGTAAATTGTAGGATACACTTGGCTCTGAATACTGCATACGAGTGGTATTAGAAGTGTGCATCCAGTGTGGGTTAAATGTACTGAGTGCTGGCATATTTCAGACAGGGGACACAGGTACAATTCCAAACTGGTTCCAGCACCTGTTGTGTTTGGAGCCCTAATAATAATAATAATAATAATAATCATTACAATTCCAAGAGACTTTCAACACCTGCGGTGCTGGAAAACTAATAATCCTTACAATACCAAGACGGTTCCAGCACCTGTGGTGCTTTGACCCGTAATAATAATAATAATAATAATAAAAAATATATAAAAAATAATAATAATCCTTAATTCCAAGAGGGTTTGACCACCTGCAGTTTGGTGAGTGACTCAAATATAAAAGCTGTGAAAACTTTCAAAAATTCAAAATGAAAGATCAGATCAGGGCATGGTACACAAATAATGTGAGTAGCTGTTTTAGGTAGTCCAGATATAGTTTGTATGTTTCATTCGTGAATGCACAACCAAAGTAAATGTCACATGACATGCTGCTGACTCTGTGACAAGGTTAATAGCAGCCCATCTCATTCCCACTAGGATTCAGTGTAGAGGCTGGAGTGAAATAGACCACTGGTTTTATCTATGGAGGAAATCATTTTAACTGTGGAACTTGGACTGACAAGATGGGTGAGAGTGAGAAGGTGCACAACAAAGGAATCCCTGCTACACCCAGGTACATTTTTTCCTATTTCTCCAACTTTGTTTGTCCAGGAAATATCCATCATTATCATCTTTATTCTATGTAAATTTACTAAAGAACGGGATACCTCAGGCTTTGATTATACTGCATGAGTCCTTTATTGTGGACAGTGTTATGTTACTGATAAAGGGCCTTGTTGTCAGTGCAAACTTGTTTGCCCAACATTCCAGGCTATCAAATTGCATACCTGTAAACCTAGAAACCAGTGTAACCTAAAACGTTCCCCTCCCCAGAAGGAATAAAAAAGACTTTGCAACCCACTGATGTTCTTGTGTCTCAAATACATGGGCCAGATGTAAAACATTGATCAGGCTGGTTGGGTCTGGCACTGTATAGTTCCTAGGGCACCTCCTCTTTTTACATTCTTCATATGGGTTGGAGATGAAGTAACATTGGTTCAACATGTTGGTCCATACGTGTAAAACAGGAAGCCCTTCACAATAAGGATTTGAGGCTCCTCCTTCTTATTTTCAGACTTTGGAACGAACAATACTGCTCTATGCACTTGGGCAGAACTCTTGCAATTTCACACCTGATCCCAACTGTAAAATGTTATAATGGGAACCACCTCAACCTCAAAAAAATGGAAAGCTCTTGACTGCCAGTAGTCATATCACAATGATGGCCACCTCTCCAGGCAGCACTGTGAGAGAGTATAGGACTGTCAAGAGTACAGTAACTGCAGCCAACAAGGTCAATACATCATTTGTCACTAAACTAGGAGTACAACTTGTGTGAATTAGAACTACACTTGTCACTAGTGAGTTGTATGTTTATATATGTAGAGCTGTGTTTATATAGAGGCCCTAGGTCAAAGGTCCTCAGAGGGTGCCTCACAGTTTGGAAAAGAAAGTTTATGCTTTGTGATTGAAACCATACGTTAGTGACAGTTTTTAGGAAAACAACTGCCTTATTTAAGAGTCGGTGGTCATGACTGATTTTCAGAGTGGTTCATCGGCTTCACACCCTCTCACAAGCAGATCTGCAGATGCTTGACATGACGCTGTACTTCTTTGTAATAAACCTTTATATGCAATCAAGACGGTGTCAGAGGAGTCTCCTTCATCCTCTTCACATCATCAACACCATCTAATAAACCACACTAGTTTGTCACTAGAGTGACAAACACTGTGTGCCAGCAAAAGCACTGAAAAGTGGGTGTCACAGGTCATATATGAGGATTGTGACAGAAATAACACATGACGGCTGAGTCTATATGATTAATCCTAGTTGCACAATGGTACAAAACCACTTTATTCTTTGACAAAATAATCTCAACTCGACTCCACTTCCTAGCTTTTTCAGGAGCTGTCACCTGCATATCAGTGTTTTCCTCAAAAAATAGAATTTGCTAATAAGCAGACCTTCAGTGAAGATTGTTTGGTCAAACTATTATCCCCAAAGTCATAATGAACTTTAATGCAGACATTTTGTTCTTGACACAAGGGTTAGATTTTCTCCCATATGGCCGATCCAGTATAAAATCTCATTAAAGAAATATTTTTAATAACACGCTTAATTTGGATCATCATGTACAGTTGTCCAGTCTTGCTTCCTGCAGCTTCACAGTATTTCTAAAATTAGGCCTCCTTAGTTTCATAGCAGTTAACTTTTGGCAACGGTTTATAACACAGTGTGTGTGATCGGTGTATATTCTCCCATTCCCATGCTCGTTCATACTACTGAGCTAGCTGTGGTCATCCTGATGTGGGTGTGCTGTGAACATTCCACCTACACTCCCCCATTATCTGGTATGACCCTGGTTAAGATGCACAGACTGATATCATATCATACTGATATGCTGGCTTACATATTTACTCACTTCTCTATACTCACTTCTCTATACAACAGAGCACATGTGATAGTCTATAACTTAAATATGGATAGTCATGAGTCACAATACTTTACTGATTACAGAGAAATATAAAAGGAATAATTTAAAATATACTTATTGACTTTTTAAAAATGCTTTTTTAAAACTTTTTAAAACTGCTTTCATTTTTCACGCAGCCCTGCTGAAAAATACAATGCATCTCAAGCTGCCTTCATGAAATATATTGGGTATGATCAACAACTAATTCAATGTTCGGGCTTGTAACTTCTTTACGTACACAGAATTGGAATTGGTTAAATAGACCACTTACAGTAATGAAATTACATACTAAGACAGTGTAGTGGACACATTTCTTTATTCTCAGCTGATGGAGTGTTTGTCCTGGTTTCAGTCAGCAGCTGGAGTTTATCTGGAGGCTGATGGGTCGCAGTGATGAACTGAAATTTGAAAGATAAACTTCTGTTAAACTGTGAGGAGGTGCCTGATATCAGCAGATGAGATGGCTGTTAGAGGGACAATCCACACAGCTCAGTTTTTACTTAGACACACATTTTCAGTGAGAGCTCACTTGGCACATACTGCTGTAAAGCTTCAGAACTACATCTCTTTGATCTACAAAGTTATCTTTGCTTGTAGCACATCTTGTTTAGATCACTGCAACTCTCTTGTATGTGCGTGTGTGTATGTGTGTGTGATCTAGGGATGGCTCTGCAGTGGAGATAGTGGGTCTGTGTAAGTCTACTGTATGCAACAATGGGCATTTACCCTATGCAGCAGTCAGCATACTCAGAGGAGGCACAGTCAATCATATATACTCCAGAAAAGGGTGTCTTAATGTGCAGAGAACAGACTGGCCAAAACAAACTCTTTACGACACTATCCTAAGGCTTCCACATCTATATGTAGGAATACATGTAATGTATTGTGCATATTAACTAAACTTTCAGAAACATCAAATAATGACTAAAGATTGCCACTGATTTTTATGTTTTTTCTTTGATGATTTACAAGAATTACCTAACCTAACAAGAATTCAAAAAGAAAAGTTTATTTTCGTTTGTGCTGAATACTGATGGATCTTCAGTAACCTGAATATCAATACACAGGTCTGCTCAACAACCCCAAAAATGACAAAACAAGCTCCTGATTGGGGGGGGGGGTGAATTAACCATGCAATAAGCTTTTAAACATTATATATGCCCCCATAAAATTATACAAGTAAAACATGTATGCAAAAATTTTTTTGTATTTCCATTTCACTATTATTAGAAAAAAAACATACCCTCTGCTGAGCTCCATGAAACTCCAACAAGAGTTGTGGTAGTGCCTCCTGAACTAAAAGGTTTACCAGCTCAGTTCGTTTTATATCCATTACTGCTTGAAATTCCCATTGCACATAAATATCTTTTTTGCTTTCATTTGGAATAATTTCTGTGGAAGTCGTTGAATTTTAGAGCTTTAGGCTGATGTTTCACCTGTTATAGTCCTGCACTGTCAAACACTTCACAGAAGTTAAAAAGTCACCTGTGAACACTAGTTAGACTAGACTGGAACAGTGTTACCTTTTTGGGTCTGTTTTTCTCTGTGATGAAACAACACAAATACAGACTTTATTTCCTGGTAAACCTGGTCTGAAATATAAAATGTAGGTAAAGGAACAATAGGGAGGCAATTTACAGCAATTGGTAACATTGGTAACAAGAGCTGATAGCAAGTCAACATATGTACAACAACATTAATTATTAATTATGACAACATACATAAGCTACAAATATGTGAAAAAGGCAGAGAAAAATCATAGCAACCAAACGAATATACAGAATTTTTGATAAAAATCAAGTCATATCCACCGAATCTGTACTGTGCCTCTCAGGTATAGTGCTTGAGTTTGAGTCCTACCTCATAGGGTGTTTTTTGAAAGTGGCATAGTAAGCCACTTTCCATTTTTCACATAGTGCAAGAATCGGTGCTTTGTCCCCTTTCATTCTTAATACACACCACCTCCCTTAATCTGATACTGAATGCCTAATTCAGGCTCATGCGTTTTCTACAGGCATCTGCAACCTTGTGTCCCTTGTGTCAGGTGGAATGTGAAACTGATTGTTGCTGCAGTTATTTTCAATGAATTTCACTTGATCTACTGTGGCTTGGACTGTGCGCCATTTTTACACTGCATCTGCTGAATGAATACATGCAAATGTAGTAAGAAGTGTACAATATTGTTCAACATTAAAGCACTGAGAGGGTACTACAGTCCTGCCATTGTTTTCAACTGTTCTTCGAACACCTGTTTTGAGATAGATTGTTGTAGTAATTACAATGGCAGCTCTGAATCGGCTTCAGTGGCTGAAATCAGCTGGAAAGGTTGACTGATACAAGATACATAGTATGCAAGAAATTACAGGAAGCAGTTTACTGTTTTTTTTCCTACAAGCATTTGTGGTCATTTAACTTTACAAATGAATGGATTTTACAGTCTCTATGACCATATTTAAACCATCTTCTTTTTCATCCTAAATGTTTGATTTCAGGAAAGACATATTCTGTGTCATACGTGGAGTGGGATCGTAAGATCAAGGAAAACCTTGAGAAGAAGTTCTACATATCTCATGATCCCCAGGACCCTGAGGAGAAACAATCAGAGGTGGTCCACAAAAGAGGCATCTACAAGGACAGTGTTGGGGCTTCCAGCCCCTGGTGTGACCAACAGCTCCAGCCTAACTTCCCCATTGCCATGATGGTGGTAAGCAGCGACAGCCGCTGTGCCTTAGTGTATATTTTGGTAACTAAAACCAATTTTTAGTTTTTATTATGGTTAAGTCCAAGGGTTCAGTTCCAGCAGCCAGTTGCATTTTGGATCTTGTTCTAGATTAATAAAATACCCGGATTCACTAAATTTGGAGACTAATGAATCTGTTATCAAATGTATTATCTCTCCTTGCTGTTTTTAATTAGCAGTGTTGAAAATATTCAAGTAGCAGGCATTTAATTTTAAGCCAGTGCTGCCAGTTGAAAATCTTTAGCAGTAGATTTCCCTCAGCTGTCAGTAAATTAATGTCAATGCTCTGTTACTTGCCAAAATGCCAAAATGAAATGTGTTTTTTTTCTGATTCCTGTGCTGCAAGCCAGTGTCTGTTCGAAGCCAAAGATTCTTTGTCAAATTAATATCACAAACAATAATGAACTTAATACCAACTTAATCGTTCTAAATCAGGATATCCAGTATCTGGAGAAAGTACTGTAGTTTGTGAAAAATAAGGTGTTATTTCAGTCTATCAGAACATCATCAACATTTCATATCTAATACTGTTCATCTCATTTTCATCTTGTATCTATGGGTTGTAAACAGTTTTATTTTAAAATGTTGTTTCAAATGTTGAATCCAAAATCATTTGATAATGGATTAAAAAGAACTTGGCATAGATTGGTTAGAAAAGTGTTTAATCTGTTATACTCATGAGGCATGGCACCGGACTTAGAATTAATATGAGTAAGTCAAGTCAAGTCAATTTTATTCATATAGTGCCAAATCATAACAGAAGTTATCTCAGAGCACTTTTCATATAGTGCAGGTCTAGACCACACTCTCTATGATATAATTTACGGAGACCTGACATTCCCCCATGAGTAAACACTTGGTGACACTGGCAAGGAAAAACTCCCTTTTAAATGGTAGAAACCTTGAGCAGAACTGGGATCTAGGTGGGTGGCCATCTGCCTTGGCTGGTTGGGTTGAGAGAGAAAGAGAGAGGGGAAAGAAAGGGAGGGGGGTTGCAGGAGGAAAGAGAACGTAGCACAATGTAAGTTCAACATAGAGATGTATTGTAAAAATAAATAATAGTGATAATAATAGTAATAATAATAATAATGATTATATGAATAATAATAGTAAGATATAATAATAACAACATAATTGATAATAAGACTAATAATAATAATAATGATTGATAATAATAAGATTGATAATAATAACTGTAGCATCAGGTGTTGAGCAAGATCATGGGGTCAGTAGGTGGTTGCAATCACAGATCCAGACTCTACAGCTCAGGAGGCAGAAATACCTCAGAAAGCAACAGGAGGAGAAAGGAGAGACAAGATGCCAAGTTAGTAATATGCATTAATGGAATATAAATGGGTACAGATGGAGAGGGATAGGAGGAATGAGGAGCTTGGGGCATCATGGGGAGTTCCTCGGTAGTCTTGGCCCATAGCAGCATAAGTAAGGGATGGTGCAAGGCAAGCCTGAGCCAGCGCTAAGTAAAAGCCTTCTCAAAAGGGAAAGTTTTAAGCCTACTCTTAAAAGTGGAGAGGGTGTCTGCCTCCCAAACCCAAACTGGAAGAAGGTTCCAAAGTAGTTCCAAAGGCTCTGCCTCCCATTCTACTTTTGGAGACTCTAGGAACCACAAGTAAGCCTGCATTCTGGGAGCGTAGTGTTTTAGTGTTTTAAGAGGGTGCTATGAGCTCTTTAAGATTTGATGGTACCTGACAATTAAGGACTTTGTAGGTGAGAAGGAGGATTTTGAATTCTTCTCTGGATTTTACAGGGGGCCAATGCAGAGAAGTAGTGGACCAGCACTCTAATCTCTCAAGGTTGCTGGAGGGGTCATGGGAGTTTCCCCATCCAGTTTACATGTTTTTTGGAGAATGAAAAATGGATGGATGGTGTTTGGTTTAAGTGTAGTTTGTGTAATGTTTCGTCATGAACATTATGTTTGTTTGTGTGCGTTTGCATGTATGTGTCTGACGCATTCTCCTGAGCTGTTCACTGTGGAGAAAGCCTGGGAGGCTCTGAGTGTAGCTGAGAGGAAGCTGGGAATGAAACCTTGGACCCTGAGTTTGTTGCCTACTTTATTATTATGCGCTTTCAGTTGACATCAACAGAATTCACAACATCAACAGTGACCTTGCTGGACTGTTTGAATTTGGAGGGTTGGGTGATAAAACACCAGTCAGAAAGCGTTGTCTTAAGAGAAGCAATGAATAAATAAATAAATAAATAAATTGACTGTGGTCATGGTCAACCTGAATGAATTAATGAATAACTGGTGGTTTGTTAATGGACAATTCCAGTTTATGTCAACCTGGTGCATTTCACATAAATGTGGCTATTTTGGTTCTATACTTTGTGCTAACTTGCTGGCAAGTTTCTCCAGATGTACAGTAGATCCATATGCAGTTAGCTAACAAGACTATTACAGACACCTTCTTTCTGTGTTTACTTTCAGTCAGACTAAGAGACAAGCGTGTGAAATGATTCATGTAAAGATCATGTTTATTTGGAAAGTGTCAGGATCTGTATTCATTTCCTGTTTTATTTTGAATTCTTGGTTCGGTCGTTACTGTTTGTGTTACTGTTTGTTTTACTTCCTGGTTTTTCCCACCTGTTTTGATTACTGTCTCCACCTTAATGTCTTTCACCTGTGTCTTGTTTTCTGTGTATTTAAACCCCGCCTCATTTCTCATGTGTTTTCAGATTGTCTTGGTAACCATTGTGTTCAAGCGCTCTCGCATTTAGTCCCGATTTTGATTCCCTGTGTATGATCTGTTTTTCCGGTATTTTTGTGACCCTCGATTCTGCCTGTTCCTGATCTGCCTTGTTGCCTGGTTTAAATGACTCCTGGTATTTTGACCTCTGCTACGTCTCTCGGATTAAAGATTTGGATTTTGGACATTGTACTTCGGCCTGACTCTCTCTCTCTTGCACTTGGATCCACACACACCTGCCCTTACAGAAAGCCGTAGGAGGCTCACGCTGCTTTCCCTGATATTTGTTGTTTTTCATGTCCTTGTTTCCCTGTATAACAAAGGTGGCAAGTAAAAAGTCAGCACAACCCATAGAGCCATAATAGCCAGATTTATGGGAAATACAGCAGGTTGAAATATACCAAAATTATCCTTTAATTGCTTGACATACATTCTCACACAGACACACACATCATACATGCACTTAGATACTTAATCTGCATCAGCTACAAACTTTAAGTAGCAGTGGAGCAGTACAATGACTGCTATCACTACATATGCGAGTAATTCAAACTTTGCTAAAGCATTTTTTTTTTAATCTTAAAGGATAAATCCACTTTATTACAACTTGGTTATTATTTTTGTAGTTTTGTAGAATAGTTGTAATAGTAATTAAATATTGTACTTACCAAAGCAATAACTGAGATCCAATGGGTCCAGAACCCCCCCCCCACCCCATAAAGCTCAGAGAAAACTGCTCTGCAAATCTTTATTCTTCCCTCTGATTGGCTGATCCGGTGGAAGTAAACTATGTGAGACTGGCTACTGTCCTGTATCATTTGCAGTAACTGTCACGGTAGCATACTGTAAAGCGGTTTCATAGAGCATCTCATGAACCCCACCTCCACCCAAGCATCCACCTATAGGCTCTGACTGTACATTATCTGTAGGGGAGTGTCCAAACTCCCTCAGCAAGAGCAAGACCATCAAAGAACAGTCTGTGTGCATTTTTCAATAGAAGATGTGCCTGGTGGCACTTCATCTAAGATAGATGGTGTTTTCCTTCTACCTTTGTTTTCTGCAGTTACATGGTGTATTGTGGAGTCTACAACAATAACATGGATAATGATAACCTTAGCCAAGCTAAAGGCTTCAATTATCATCAAGAAAGCAAATGTATAGTATTACCCTCCCAACAGCAGTTACTCTGGTAGGTATGTAGTGGCTTCTGAGACGTTTTTCCTTCTCTTTCAGGAATGGTTATGGCCCATAAGCTATTTCCTGCGTGCCAAACTTTACTTTGCCAAGAAAATGGGAAAGGAGACGTATGATAAAACTGTTAACCTGATGAAACTCTCTCTGTCTCATCATGCTGTACACTGGAGAGGTGTGAATTCACAATCCACATGTTCCTGTCACTGATCTTCTGACCTGCCGGTAGGCTTCTAACATGTTTAACTTGGTGTTGAAGAGTACCACGTGTAGGATCCACAAATGTAGGAAATTAAAAAAAATGTAGGAAAATGGTGATTCCCATTAATAAATCAATTTCAACTATGTTTGAGGTAAAGGGCCACTGTTCTCTCCAATTTCTTCTTTTAGGTCAACTTGGAAGGGTCTTCCCGGGCTGACCAATGAGAATGGCCAGCACTGCCCCTTTAGCTGTGAGAGCCAAGCCTCATCTATTGCTGCCATCCTGGAGGTCTTGTATGACCTTTGACACCCTAAACAACACCATCAACACTGATGCGCACCTGCCACACAAATACATAGCCTAATGAAAAACCCACTGTAAATCAATCATATGAGATTTGGTATTTCCGCCTCCTGAGCTGTAGAGTCTGTGTTTCCCTAAAGGCAGGGTGTAGGGTCAGGTATCAAGAAATTGAATCTGAACCACCAAGAATTCAAGAATTTGTGGATAAACAGTGTTTTTCGTTTCTTCTTATTGATTCCTGAAAGCTAGTTCTAGACCACGTCTTAACATATGCATTAGTACATGTGTTAACATGTTTGAATAGGGTTTACAACAGGGGGAGCCAGAGATGGCATTCAGAATTGTGGCTAAAAAGTTTTATTTTCCATATAATAGAAATGGAATGGCAGAAGCTAGTATGTTGCCTACCTTGGTGATATTTTTATGTTCACTTATGTACTTGCCTGCATTGTGCGTATCCAGAGGATATAGAAGCACTTTCCCTCAGGGGTAGAGGAGGGGCTGAAACATCCCTCACTGAAATTGGAGTAGCTTCCTTTAGAACTTCAGAAGTTGCACAATGTAACCATCGAAAAAGGTTACAGAGCTTTTGGCCATTATTGTTATTGTTTCCTCAGTTTCCGGCTGACATTACACCCGGACACACTGCATCCAACGTTCATGGGCTTTATTGCATCGTTATTAAATAATATGCTAAGAATCAGAACTTAGAATCAATAAGAACTCTAATCGATTAGCACAATCAAAATCAGAGTCAATGAACTGTAAATGATATCCAACCATAGCAGGGTGACTATGTAGTTACAAACTGAAATATTTTAACCCTGCAAAGCCATTATGTGTTTTTCGATGGCATTACAAGCAATATTTAGATGCTGTTATGATGATATGTAACATTGTGTTTTTAAAGATACATTTTTTGGCATTGTATTGATGGCAGACAAAACAGACAGCAACCTCGGGGAGAGAGAGGGTCTTGACATACAGTCCGATTTCAAAATCAAACTGGGAGCATAGCAATTACAAGGTATCCTTCTCAACCACTAGGCCAACAGAATGCCCACCTGTGTACTGTAAATATATCACCAAAGTTGAGACAGCTTCAGAGATCCTGGTGATCAGATTCTCCAAGTTTGTGGAACTCTAGTGGAGGGATGTCAGTTATCAGTACACAGTAAAATGTGCCAAAAGTTGGGTGGAGGCCCAGTATTCATGCCAAATGACGTTTTGACCTAGCTCTACAATGGGTCAGGCTGTACTTTCATGAACCTATGGGGCCCCGTGACAGGGGACACTATTCTGTGATGATGAACAGCATTTTTCCAAAGTATATTCCCTCAATTGGTATTTTGGTGATGGTGGTGGAGAGCACTGTCTAACATTTCACTCCAAAAATCTCCCATAGGTGCTCAGTTGGGTTTAGATCTGGTGACTGTTACCATAGAATTTTATTCACACTATTTTCATACCTATCAAATCATTTAGTGAGCTCTCATGTCCTGTGTGGAAGCTTCTGCATTTGTTACATTTTCCACTCATTTATTCAGATTTTTTCATTTTAATTTGTTACCTGTTTGTAACTCAGAGCTGCAACATTAGATAAATGGATAAAATGTAAATGCTAAAGAACAATGTGCCACCCTCCTCTAGAAATCTGGCCAGGGTATTATCAGAGTGGTTGCACTGGTTAGAAAGTTACAGTTCTGTTGGGTGGGTGGTTTGTCAAACATGTCATGGCGGATCATTAGTGTACATCTTTTACTTAGCGAGGATGTACACTCAAACCATCTGATGTAGTGAGTGGTTGAAAAAAGAACTTACAAGCTAGTGGTTCTTCATGGCTGGTTAAGGGACTTCTGAGGGTGAGAGCTGAGTATCTCACAGGAAGAGAGGGAGCATTTGTTTGAATACGTGTGCTAAGGAACTAAACACATTTCAACAATTTATTTAATGTAATAAATCAAAAATGAGAAATGACAAAGCACATGTTTTTTTTAGTCAATAATCAGTTAAAGGGGACTTTACTTATAGCGCAAGAATACCTAAATTCACACAATGTCCAATCAACATGGTATTAAAATCTCAAATTTATAAACTAGAATAAACAAGCTCAGCCATGTTTTGTCATTGTCTTTATTAACTATCAGTACAGACAGTGTTTTGATCCTGTCTGGACCTCAATCCACTCAAAATGACTGTAATAATACCACAGTAATAACTGGGGTTAAATACAATTTGAAATACCCAGGAAGAAGAATATCTCAAACAGAAAATATATCCCACTGTCGTATCTATCATCCAAGATCTTTGTCTACAAGCAAAAGTACAGACAGGTGACAAATTAAAGGAAAAACCAACATTAAGTAAGGTGCTGGGCCACCACATGCCACTAGAAGAGCTTCAGTGCACCATGGCATAGATTCTAGTTTTCTAGAACTCTGCTGGAGGGATGGAAAACCATTCTTCCAAAAGATATTCCCTCATTTGGTGTTTTGATGCTGCTGGTTGACAGTGCTCTCTAACACGACTCTGTCTAACACGTCGGTCCAAAACCTCTCACTGGTTTTCAGTTTAGTTGAGATCTAAGCCTGCTCAGCATTTTATTCATGACACAGAGTGTGACAGGATGTCTCTCCACTATTTATTTGGGTTTTTCCTTTAATTTGTCACCTGTCTGCACTTTTGCATCAATAATCAGATCACAACTAAATTTCAAAGGAAATGCAAATTACAAGAAATATCTTACATATATCCTCGTATATCCACCAATTTTAACCATGAAGATCAGTCTACTACGCATAATGGAAACTGTTGTATAACGTTTTCTGTGTATCTGGAGGAGTCTGAGTCTGAGACAGTAACTCTCAACACATTAAGATTTCTTCTAATACCACACCTCCGGGTGACTGTGGTATATTTGTGGTGTGCAAGTTTACAGAAAACATGTATGCCCAGAAGACAAAAGGCTCCACAACTACATCTCAGAGCAAAGGAAAAAAGCACAAAAGAGGAAACAGCATGTTTCCAGTTTCAATGTGTTTGTTCTGCTTCCACGAGTGTGTACATAAAAAAACTCTCAATGTTTCTGTTCAGAAAGAATTATCAGAAAATCTATCCTGCTGGCTCAGTAACATGGGGCGCGTCAATGGAGTAAGATGGCTTTTATGTTCGGGGCACATGACTGGGATCATTTTAGACTAAGTTGAGGCAGTATAAATCAGTCAGGTAGTCATGAATGATATGGTGCTTGACATTTTGTTTTATGTTAATTTTATTGAATCATTGATTGCGTCTTGTGCTTTGTTTGTGTCTCCTGCTGTATTGTGTGTATTTAATTGTTGAGTTTGGTGAATTGTAAAAACCCATGGGGCATTGCAAAGTAGCTTAGGCTATAGATACTGTATTATGTAGCAGTCGTTCATGCTATGTACTTATTCGGATACAAATAAACATTTAATAAATAAAACCTGGTAGCTAGCGTATCATCATGAGGCTACAATAAAATTTGTTTAATGGATTGAACTGTTTTCTATAGTTATAAGAAACAGGGCAAGGGGTAACATTACATATATGCTTTTTATATGTGAATTTGTGTTGTCATTGTTTTTGCCTGCCTATTCTCTATAGGAGTATCTATTCTATTATTCTAACAAGCAGAATACTCACAAATACACAGCTTTCTCTTTCTGTCTTACATTCTCTTTCTCATGCGCACACACACACAAATATAGACTTTCAAACGCCGAACCATCCCCTCTCTCCCCTGTTACCATGTGCAGTGAATATAGTTGCGATTCTCAGTTAGTTGTCTCCTCCTAGTGCTCCATACAGCCGTCCTCCCTTCTTCCCTCCCCTCAATCAGTGTTTCCACACAGATCCCACCTGAGCTCTTCTCAACTGAATACAAGTATTGTATCACTCGTGGGGTCTGTTTTTTAACTGGCTGTGTTTATGAGTAGAGTGGAAACTGATCATTACTTGCAATGGACCATATTGTGTTGCTGCTAGTG
Source organism: Xiphias gladius (assembly GCF_016859285.1). Lineage (NCBI taxonomy): Eukaryota > Metazoa > Chordata > Actinopteri > Istiophoriformes > Xiphiidae > Xiphias > Xiphias gladius. The sequence goes on from NC_053404.1 coordinate 7,672,398, forward strand.
TGTGTTGCTCCGGTGATTTGGTGCTACAGTTCAGGTCAAGTTATGGACAGCTGTGAAAACATGCAACCTCACCACTCTTATCTGAGCCCACAGATAGAACCAGCACCCTTCACTATCACTACGGACAACAGCAACGACAGACTTGGAGAGGAGGTCAAAGGTAAGCAATAGGCTTATTTAAACTTTGGAATTAGTGTAATGCAGCTATCATATATGTATTATTAAGTATATTAATCATGAAAGGGATACATTTAAAAATTAAAGCAATATGGGTTAAATGTCCTTTAAACAAACACATTCTCTTAAAGTGTCAGTCCACCCAAATGACTAAAAACATACTAATAATATGATATCTGTCTGTTTGCCTCCACCACAATGCAATAGAGGTGAATGGAATTTATTTCATTGTGCTCACAGCATTGAGCACAATGCTCTGCATAATCCATAGAACACACTGTTAACAGTTTTCATTGGAAATGCGTTTTTTAGGAAGTAGTCCCAGTGAAAACTGTTTAAAGTGTTCCCTTATATCTACAGACACCAACAAAATCTAAAGGTTTATAGTATATTGAAAATGAATGAGCATGTTGTTTGCTAAATTTCATGCTACTATAAATGTTGCGTAGGGCTTTCCTGGCTGTAAACGCTGTGCTGGATTTTTTTCCCCCAGTTCAGCTCCAGGCTCTGGGTTCCACACCATTCATTGGTTTCCTGTTACAGGCTAGAGAAGTGGGGGGGTTGTCTCCTGTGGGCACCTTCACTCTGACAGCAGGGGCTGCTCAGCTACTCATCTGCAGCCAGAGACCTGTGAGTTTACTCCCATGCAGCAGACTATAATGTGAACAACATGTAGGCCTACAGCAGGCAACATAATATACCATGAGAGAACTCCCGCACACAGTTGTGTTTAATCCTTTCAAAACAGTCTTGTTTTAATCCTTTGTATCTACATTTAAGTACCAGTAGAAACTAGTAAGTATTTTATTAGTACCTGATTTATACTACAAAATTACGCTATGAACCGCAGGCTTACCAAAAACAATTTATTCAGTTACCAGTACCAGTAACTGAATAAATTGTTTTTCTATGTATCATGAATTTTCCAGGCCAGATTAAAAATCAGACCACAACACAGAAAAAAGTGAGAAGGTATATAGCATTTCAGTGTTCTCCAGGAGAGAACAGCATTGACCTGCCAATATTAAATGCAAAGCTCACACTAGTTCTTTTTTGAGATGAAAACCTGTTGTTCATGTCAAAATGAACCAGACTAGATAAAATAGTATATGGCTGGACCGTGTATGGTCAGTGTATAGACTGTGTGTGTGCGTGTGTGCGTGTGTGTGTGTGTGTGTGTGTGTGTATGTGTGTCCAGAACTCAGCTGTATCCCACAGATCACAATCTGTTAAGACCTCCATTCAGGTGACATGGAGATCAGAAGTATCAAGAGACAGGAAACCCATTCAGTTCCAGTAAGGTTCAGTTAAACTACTTTGCTCTATTCTATTCTGTTCTTTACTACATATTACCCATGTGTATACCTTGATTGATGAAAAGTGGTTTTGGTCTCTCTACAGTGCATCCTTTGTGCAGAATTATTGGACATTTTGGGTTGATGTTACAAGTCTCGCCCTGACCTTCACTAATGACAGTTCTGGTGGATCTACAAGTCCCCCCCCTAAACCAACAATAACCAGTTCGAGCACCACACCAACAACAAACACAAAACTTCAACCTACACCAGGTGTAAGTAACAAAGGGCATGAAATTAGCTGCCTAACTACCAAACTAGCAGCAAAGCATAAAAAAGTTACACACTACAATTTTCACAGGGTAGAAAACAGTCAGATGGAATATAGTGAATGTTGAGAAGTTAATAATGATTGAATGCTCTTGGCTTGAATGTGGGAGTACAACAACAGCAACCCTTTAAGGATTTAGCAATGGGTGTCTTGGCATCTTGGTCTTGGTATCTATACGTAATACATGTAATACACATGTATTACATATAGATTTGTTTAAATGTTTACTTAGTTATCCATCTCTTAGCCCTGGAACCCTTAGCCTTTCTTCTTATTGCCACAGCAAGCAGATATTAGCTTAATTTAGCTACACAGAAATCTCCAAACAGCGAGCTTTTGCTTACTAAGGGACTTTATAAGGCCCTGAGGCTGATGAAGGGCTACCATCCCCTTTAACATCCTGCAATTCATCTCATCTTGGTGGCTCTGTGACACTTTAATTCCTTAATGAGGGGTAGGGCAGCTATCCCAATTCTCTGTCCGTCTCACAGCCTGCATGTGCCTTTTTTATCAGGTCCTTTAGCTCCTGCTGTGTTGCTTTCAAACTGCTGTCTTTACTGTACTAAACATGACTTTAACTAACTGATATTGACCTTTGTAGACTGCTATCCTGGATTGTTCGAACAGATTTTCTACTTTTTCTACAGCTGTTAATGTCAAGGCTGAGGAGTAAAAGGGATTAGAATTGTAATTAACTGAAATTGATAGATAATGTAATTAAGTAAGATAATGTTAAAAGCCGACAACGCAGAGTGAGTCTAGGATCTTAAGAAAATTTAGGCACCAGGTTCTTTTTTGTCAGGGGGAGAGCAGCACTAGGTAACCAGGTATCAAAAAAGATTGAATGATTAAAAGAATTCAATTAATAATAACACATAAATTAAAAACACTAAAAATTTTGTGTTACTGTCTAAGAGGCAGAGTCTCTATGCAACAGCCACTAAAAAGGGAGAAGGGTATTAGGGGTACTTAAGTGTCCATAATCCAGTCTTTCCACACACATATGTAAGTATAAATACACACACACATTTATATATATATATATATATATATATATATATATATATATATTGATTCCAAAAGCCTCTGTTACATTCAATTCACATTTTGTATGTCCAGTGCCAAATTTTTTTAATTACCTCTTCGTACAATATTTATGCACAGACCGTAGTTATAGTTAAAAAAGAAAAACAGCTAACATAAATTGTAGGCCTTTAAAAGTCAGATGTAATAACCTTGACAGTTTTCCTAGGTGCAAGAGGAATGCCCATTGTAACGTCAATCATGAGCACCGGGATTTAACTTTGTTCATGTGGTTATATTTACATGATTATATAGCTTTAGGCTTTTTCCTGCAGAAGAGTATCTCCAGTGCAGACTGCGGTGTCACCAAGGTGTGTTTCAGTCAGCCTTCAGACTGTGATCCTAGAGTAAGTGCTGACTGTTATTTCATGTCAGCCATGATGCTGTCTCCCAGTGACGCATCCATCCACTATGAGATGACAGGTCCTTCTGATGGATACATCTCTTTTGGATTCTCAGATGATCAGATGATGGTAATGTGAAGACAAAATATTTGAATCTATGAAATGTTGCATGTTTGTAACAATTGTAAGAATAGGCTCTTGATATACTTGTTTTTGACAACACATACTATAAGTGCATCATGTGCAGCATTGTTAACATAAAGTGCATTCAGAAAGTATTCAGACTCCTTCCCTTTTTCACATTTTGTTATGTTGCAGCTTTATGCTAAAACCATTTAAATTAATTTTTACCCTCATCAATCTACACTCAATACCCCATAATGACAAAGCAAAAACTGAATTTTAGAAATCTTTGCAATCTTTGTAAATTTATTAAAAAGGAAAAACTGAAATATCACATTGACATAAGTATCAGACCCTTTTAGTATATTGCCCAAGGACACTTCAACATGAAGACTAGAGATGCCTGGGATCAAACCACCGACCTTCTGGCTAATGGACAACCTGCTCTACATCCTGAGCCACAGCTGCCCCTATATATGGTCTCACAGCTGACAATGCATGTCACAGCAAAAATTAAGCCTTGAGGTTGAAAGAACTGCCTGCAGAGCTCAGAGACAGGATTGTGTTGAGGCACAGATCTGAGGAAGGCTACAAAAAATTTCTGCTGCATTGAAGGTTCACAAGAGCACAATGGCCATCATAATACTTGAATTGGCAATCTCGAAGATTTTCATTTACATAAATATCTGTTATGTAAATATCTGTTAATCACTATCAATTGCCAAATGAGGTAACACAATGGTGATTGAGCCTGTGTCTCACTGATGAAAGTATTGTAATATTTATATACAGTATTTACAGTATTATATACTGGATGTCTGTGGTACCATTCCCAGATAAATGATGGACTGGATTAATTTACTGCTAATGGACTTCAAGATTGCTGCAAATGCAAACTGAGCAATTCCTACTTCTGCAGCTTCACATTAAAAGCATTTAACTGGCAAAACACTAGTTGACTTTTATTATGAAGCTTTCTGTGAGCTTAGCACTTACCGCTATCATTCATCGAAAATCCTTCTACAAAAAAATGGTAATTTTTGGCATTTTTGGAAAGTAGGTCTTTTTGAAATATTGCAGGGAGTAATGGAACAAGAAAGTGCAGCTCCTGAGCTGTTATATGACGAGGCCAGACATCATGTCTGGAGGAAACCAGGCACTGCTTATCACCTTCCAAACACCATCCCAATGGTGAAGCATAGTGGTGGCAGCGTTTTTCAGTGGCAGGGACAGGGCGACTGGTCAGGGTTGTTGGAAAGCTGAACGGAGCAAAATAAAGAGATATCCTTAATGAAAACCTGGACCACAGTACTCAGGACCTCAGACTGGGCTGAAGCGTCACCTTCCAACAGGACAATGACTCTAAGCACACAGCCAAGACAACGGAGTAGTTTAGGGGCTCTGTGAATGTCCTTGAGTGGCCCAGCCAGAGCTCTGACTTGAACCCAAGCGAACGTCTCTGGAGAGACTGGAAAATGGCTGTCCACCGACGGTCCCCATCCAACCTGAAAGAGCTTTAGAGGATCTACAGGGAGAATGACAGAAAAACCCCAAATCCAGGTGTGCAAAGTTTGTTGCGTCATACCCAAGAAGACTACAAATGGGCTACAAATGCTGCCAAGGGTGCTTCAACTAAGTACTGAGCAAAGAATCCGAATACTTAATCAATGTGATATTTCACTTTTTCCTTTTTAATAAAATTGCAAACAATTCTAAAATTCTGTTTTTACTTTGCCATTATGGAGTATTGAGTGTAGATTGATGATGGAGAAAATTAATTTAATTGATTTTAGCAAAACGCTGCAACATAACAAAATGTGAAAAAGGTGAAGGGGTCTGAATACTTTTTGAATGCACTGTACAGTACCTGCCTACGTAATTTGTCTGTACCTGGACCAGATTTAACAGAGGAATTTCTTCACCCTGCTCTATGTAAATGTCTCCACAGACCTATGTAGAGAAGGGTGTAATGCATGGATAACCATAAGTTGCAGAAAGAGAAGAGGAACCAACTTGCACACCTCCCAAATCTTAATGCGTCGTGCAGACTTGTGCTTCAAGCAAGCTGAGTGGTTAATCCAATTCCTGTCAGAATACGGATTAAAACAGAGATGAATTGCCTATGTGCACAGAAGTATAAGCATAAATCTGGTTTAAAAAGTATGTTCATCATAGGGCAAATCAGTGCCAAATCGTTTAATCATCAACATCAGAATAATTTCCCTCTGACCTAAGGCCTCTGACCTACATATGTAACCATACACCTCATCTGCTCCTGACTTTACCACACAGATATGTGTGACCTTACCATACATATGATATACTACCCCCACAGTTCATGTCCTTAATTCCATTTTGTAGATGCGTAGTGGTACTTTCGGAGGAAAAACACAACCAACACTCTGAAGGAACACATGACACACGGCTGTATAAAACATAGTTAAAAGCAAGCATATCATGAGCCCAACTGTGTGAGGAAACTCTGTAAGACTATAAGTATTTACCGTAGTTAAAGTGGCATCAAAAAGTTAGGGCACCCTTGGTCAAAATCTCCGTCACTGTGAATAGTTAAGTGAGTATAAAATTAACTGATCTTCAAAAGTCATAAACTTATAGGTGAAACATTCTTTTCAACATTTTTAGCAAGATTAGTGTATTATTTTTAATAAGAAAGGAGCACCATACGAAGGTTTGGGCAACCCAAGAGATTTTAGCTCTCACATACCTTTTACCAAAGTCTCAGACCTTAATTAGCTTCTTAGGTGAATGGCTTGTTCAAAATCATTGTAAGGAAAGGCCAAGTGATAAAAATTTTAAAGCTTCATAAATACTTGGACTCCTCAAATCTTGTCCCAACAATCAGCAGCCACGGGCTCCTCCTCTAAGCAGCCTCTGAAAATTAATATAATTGATGCCAACAAAGCAGGAGAGGGCTATAAGAAAATAGCAAAGCATTTTCAGGTAGCCATTTCCTCAGTTCGCAATATAATTAAGAAATTCCAGGTAACAGGAACAGCAGAGGTCATGTTGACGTCTGGAAGACCAAGAAATCTTTCAGATCGAATGGTTCATAGGATTGCTAGAAAGGCAAATCAAAACCCCATTTTGACTGCAAAAGAGCTTCAGCAAGATTTAGCAGACTCTGGAGTGGTGGTCTGGAGATAAAAGGGTGCTATTAAGAATGGGGGTGGGTTGATCATGCTTTTGGATGTGTGTTGCAGCCAGTGGCAAAGGGACCATTTCACTGGTAAGTGAGAATGGATTCAATTAAATACCAGGAAATTCTGGGAGTAAACAACACACTGTAAAAAAGCTGAAGATTAATAGAGGATGGCTTCTACAACAGGATAATGATCCTAAACACACCTCAAAATCCAAAATTGGAATACTACAAGAGGCACAACCTGAAGGTTTTGCCATGCTCCTCACAGTTAGCTGACCTAAACATCATTGAAAATCTGTGGATAGACCTCAAAAAAGCAGTGCATGCAAGACGGCCCAAGAATATCACAGAACTAGAGGCCTTTTGCAAGGAAGAATGAACAATAATCCCTCAGATGAGAACTGTAAAACTCTTAGCTGGCTACCAAAAGTGTTTAAAAAATGAGATTCTAGCCAAAGGGGTTATTACTAACTACTGACCATCCAAACTTTTGTTATTTTAAAACTGTAAAAGATGAAAATAAAAAAGTATTCTTGCTTTAAATATGTCATCTTTAACTATTTGCATTTTTGGAAATCAAGTGATTTTTTACTCACTTAACTAATCACAGTACCAGAAGTTTTGACCAGTAACAGTAACAGAATCTTTGATTTTTGAGATTTTGACCAGGGTTACCCAAAATTTTTCATGCTACTGTATGCCAAGATCCATATTTTTCAACAATGCCTACTGAAGATCAGATTTTTGCCTTGCAAATAGCAAGGACGAGAGATGGTGATGTCTATCGGTGAGTCAGTTTTTCAATCTTACCATCCATAGCCTAACAGTGTGGTTAATGGCCAGATTAAAGTTCCTGTGTATTTTCATTATTTTGGTTAATTTACTTTTGTTGACGGATCAACTTTTGGCAAAGTGTCTAATTTGGACCTAAGAAATATCAAAACTGAGGGAAGACATTTGTCATTTCTAAAGCCCTGCCTGACAAAAAATTATAAGTATGTAGTTTGTTCAGTCTACTTTCCTCACCAGGCTGCTATTTTGGGCTTTAAAGAATATCAGCAATATTGTTATTCCAGTCAAACACTGCAGGAAATAATTTTTGTAAATATCTTGATTGATTGGATTGGTTGTTCTAATTGACCAGTTACTTCTGAGTGAAAAAAAAAGTCTGTGAAAGCATTCGTTTCATTCTTACCTCTGTCTTTCCTCAGGGAAATGACGACATTTATATTTGCGGCATCGGCAGTAATGGCCTAGTGTGGTTGCAGCATGCCTGTTCAACAGGACGAACAGCTCCACAAGCTGTTCCGCTGGTACGTAATTTCTTCTGAAACCACTGATGTAATATTTAATGCTCTTCACCTGCTCTTAGAATGAGTGAACTGCACATGTAACTGTGTGGATTCAACTTGATGCTGAGATGATTTCTGACCTGTCCATCAGGGGAATGTTTCTGATGTAAGAGTGTCATCGCAGGACAGGGTGATCAGCTGTTCCTTCACCTCCATGAACACTATTTCTACTCAGAGGACCACTGGCTTCGACAAAACCTACCACCTCATGTTTGCTCATGGACCCAGCAGCAATGGTAATGTAGAAAATGTGTAATGGTGGAGGCAGAAGCTATTTATCCTTGCTCAGGGATGAAGATGTTACTAACTAAGAGAACAAGGGTATCCAAACTTTTCATACCACAGTATCTTTTAATTTAAGAGATTATCTTAATGAGTGAGCTTTAAGCACTTTGTCCTATATTATTGGATATATGATGATTTTATCACCATCAAACATCCCTCCCCAGTATTATAACTCCTAATGCTAACAGTGATACTTGGGCTTGGACTGAAGAAATGCTGTCAAGTCAAGTATAAGTCTTGTAGTGGAGATTCAACGTACACAAAGGAACTGTCAGTGATCTTGTACCTCAGTCTGGTCTTGTTCAGTATATGGAAAACCAAATAAACTGAGAACCCTTTTTACAAGTTACCTCATCTGGGGAAAGGTGGACTTACAAGAAACCCCTGTATAACTCTGACAGTGGGAGCTGCTGGTGGTGACTTCAGATAATATAATTGCATTGCATTTCAGTAAGATCCAACTGCTTCCACATCAAAAGAGAGAGGGTTTGAGAACGGGTTAATGTCCTTCTCAATCGCAGCAAAATCTCGAAAGCCCTGATTAAATTCCGTAAATTTCACAATAAATGATTTAATGTTTGCATATACTGTATTTAGAGCACAAGCTCATATTTTCCTTGCAACCTTTTGTTCAGTGTGTTCAGAGGGCCGGTGAGCAACTACAAAAGGCTGTGACATTTTTCTTTTAAAAACCAGAAAAAACAGTCAATTTCAGAGAACTTAACTGTTCCAGAAATGCCCCACAACTAAGGCAGTGCACATCTGAGTAGTAGATTATGTTCCCATATTGTGCATTAATTTCTGACCGGAAATCCCAGAACTTCTGGCAGGAGTGGAGTGGGAATAAAAATGGATGATTCTATGATGATGTTATTACTGTAGTTTGTGGAGACTGTAAGACTGTAGCTACTGTCAAAAATGACCAATCACAACTGAGTAGACACAATAACAAGTATGAACAAAACTGAACATTAATAATTGAGGTAGCTGGTATCTAAAATTCTGTAGATCTGTGCTAACACACACACAGACTTTGACTACTTTAATTAGTGTAATAGAATTCCTGAAAAAAAACAGAGCAGAAAACAAAGCTATACAGCATTATCCTGCTGAATAAACTCAGAGCTTCCTTTTGTCTTCAGCCTACTGCTTATGCTGTAAAACCTGACTGGTGTTTGTACTGTACTCACCAGGAGCTGTGGTCCTGAATCTACTCTGCTCCTCCTCTCTGTTGTTAGATGCACAATTATTTGAGGCATATGGATTTTTCTGGATTTTTACTTCTTTTTCTCTGAGCTTTTCAGCCACACCTTTACATATTTTGAAAACTTCGTTATTCATGTAAAGTAAGTCAGCTTCTGACTAAGCAGGTGGGCTTTCTGACTAAGCGGTTGGGTACAGCCTGTGGGAGGAAATCATTTACTTAATAATTTGAAGTATATCAGCAACTGAATACATAATTTTGAAATGTAATCACTACTTAATACTTATTGTTGAAATTTAAATATTACTGAATTTATTGCACTGAAATATTTGACTTTGAAAACCATCTTTCTGAATGTATGTGGTCTGAATTTCATTTTGTTAAATTCTCAGTAGTCAGTTTCAAGTTGTGCAAGTTGTGCAATGTCAAAAACTTTTTTTCCAATATGTACACTTGATGATGCATAAGTATTTGGGCAGTGACATTTTTCATTTTTCATTTTTCATAATTCTGCCTCTGTACACCACCATGATGCATTTGAAACAAAGCCATCCAGATGTGGTTGAACTGTAGATTTTCAGCTTTAATTCAAAGGGTATAACAAAAATATCACATTAACCGTGGAGGTATTACAGCCATTTTAATGCATAGTCCCTCATTTTCAGAGGTTAAAAAGTAATTAGACAATTGACAATAGATCAGTTTCATGGCCACGTGTGGCCTGTTCCCTCATTATTTCTTGACAAATTAAGCAGATAAAAGGTCTGGAGTTGATTCCAAGTGTTTAATTTGCATTTGGTAGCTGTTCATGGGAACTCTAAATACACAGTCCGAAGAGGTGTTGATGTTGATGTTGTGAACAAACCTATCAGACAGATGGCAGAAACTTTAAGAGAGGCCAAATCCACAATTTGGTACATTCTTAAAAAGAAGGAATGCACTGGCGAGCTCAGCCACACCAAGAGGCCTGGAAGACAATGGAAGACATGATCACAGAATTCTTTCCTTGGTGAAGAAAAACCCCTTCACAACATCTATCCCGGTCAAGAACACTCTTGAGGAGGCAGGTGTATCATTGTCAAAGTCTACAATCAAGAGAAACCTTCATAAATGTAAATACCAAGGGTTTATCACAAGGTGCAGACCACTGGTAACACTCAACAATAGAAAGGCCAGATTAGACTTTGCCAGAATACATCTAAAGAAGCCTGCCCAGTTCTGCAACAAGATTCTTCCGACAGATGAAGCCAAGATGAACTTGTACCACTATGATGGGAAATGAACAGTATGGAGAAGGAATGGAACGGCTCATGATCCAAAGCATACCACATCTTCTGTTAAAATTGGTGGAGGCAGTGTTATGGTATGGGCATGTATGTCTGTCAGTGGAACTGGGTCACTGGTGTTTAATGATGATGTGGCTGCTGATAGAAGTAGCAGGATGAATTCTGAAGTTTATAGGACTATACTGCTCACATTCACCCAAATGCTGCAAATCTGATAGGACAGTGCTTCATAGTACAGATGGATAATGACCCAAAACATACTGCAAAAGCAACCCAATAGCTTCTCAACCCAATTTAGCATGTTTTTCACTTCCTGAAGACAAAAATGAGGGTTAAAGATCCACAAAAAAAAGGCATGTAAGGCAGCTGCAGTAAAGGCCTTGCAAAGCATTTCAAGGAAGGAAACTCCGCCTTTGGGGATGGCCATGGGTTCCAGACTTCAGACAGTCATTGACTGCAAAGGAGCCAATCCCAGCTGCCAGTCTATCAGAGAGCCGATATATAGAGAGAAACAGCCAGTCACACACTCACAAATACACGTAATTTAGAGTTGCCGATTAACCTAACCTGCATGTCTTTGGACTGTGGGAGGAAGCCGGAGTACCCAGAGGAAACCCATGCACACACGGGGAGAACAGGAGTTCAAACCCAGAATCTTCTCACTGTGAGGCGACAGTGCTAGCCACTGCACCACTGCACCAGTAGAATATAGTAATTATAACCTGCACCAACTCGTTACAGAGAAGAGTTCAGTCTGATGGATGTCGATAAGAGCAGTACCACTGACTGGCTGACAAAAGAGGTCATCATATAAAACAGCAAAGATTTAATGCACCAATAATGATTAATAGACAAATGGCTGAGATGGATGATGATTTTAAATACCTTGGTACATACATTGACAGCAGTCTTACCTTCAAGGAAATACTGACCACTTTTATAATTTGAAATGTTCACAGCATCGACTTGCTACATAAGCTCAACAATTTTGGAGTGAGAAAAAATATTGTGGACACTGTGAGTAGGAGCCAAGTGGAAAGCATCTTGTCTTTTAACATGTGGTACGGTAATCTGAGCATTGAGAGCAAGCAAGCTGCAGAAAATAGTGAACATGGCCTCCAAAATCTTAGGGAAGCCACAAAAGCAGCTAAGTAGTATGTATGATGAACTCTTAAGAAGTAAAGCTGACAGAATTATTAACAACCCCTCTCATCCACTGTACAGTGAATTTGACCTAGGCAAGGTCTATGTCGCATGTTGACCTGAGCCAGTGATAAATAGTGTAACACTGGCTGACTGTAGCCCAAGTTGTGCCAATCATGGCTCTGGCTTTGCTGACAAAGGCTAGCTGCCAAATGTCTCATCTTTTCCTCCCGTTCTTTACCCATTTTTTATTTAGTCCCGTAACCAGGGTATGGGCATCCAATTTCCCCAGGCAAATTATCATTAAAAACAATAATGGGAAATAATTCTGCTTTATTTCAATAATATTTTTGGATCAAATACAGGGATAAATTAATGAAAAAGTTTATTTAATTCTTGTGCAAGGCAGTTGCACCCATTGCATCATGATCCTGCAAGATTCACAATATGTTTTTGATGTAGTGTAAAACAGCTGGACACTGTAGTATTTAGGAGACATCACTGAAACAGGAGGAAACAGAAAATTTGTTGGGGACTATTTTCAGTGGAAAACTAATACCCATTTGTTACCAGCGGTGACAGTGTGGCTGATTATTGTTTTCACATTTGAGTTCAAAGATGGATGTGGTCTGACGCATGTACACTGAGTACTCATGTAATAATATAGTAAAAACTACTGAGTGATCGTGGGTCTGAACATAAACATGTTGATGGGAGTTGTGGCTTGTGTGATCCCATCACAAGATGGTCTCTAGTTACTCTAGTTAGTATTTCTGGCAGCAGGACAGTGTATGTGGGGGTCAAACGACAGTGTGTGTTAATGGTAGTGAAGGAACGTGTCACACAATGCAACAGTATGGGTCACTAATGCATTTTTAATAGTTTTTGCACAACAATGGAACTCTATGGCACAGATAAATTAGATATATCAGAACTTGGATACACAGTCAGTACTTGTAAGTAGGATCCATTCATTGCTGTTTTAGGTCTTTTCATGTAATTTCTTTACAATAAGAAAAACATAGAATATTGTCAGACTTATCCTTTAAGTTTAGGAAAAGATTGTGGTTATGGTTATTAAAAAGCAAACATTAATTGCCGGTCTGTGTACAGGGTGAAAACTCAGGTCTCCTGCACGAAAGTCTGAGGCACTACACACCTGTCCACCACCCCTGACCCCCATACCCTTTCTTTTGATCTCACTACATGAAGGACACACTACTTAATGCATTGGCACGAAATGTTCCCAATGGATTTAAATTGTGATGTGTGAAATTGTCTAGTATGGCTGTACTGTACATCTAAGGATAAAGGGCTGGTGAGAGAGGTTGTAGACAAATCCTCAGGCTGGCCAGACTTATTTGGAAGAGAAAACAAAGGCAAACAGTAAAAATGTTACCCAAGCTGATTGAAAACATTCATAGTTTACAGACACAGTTTACAGACTCCAGGGCTGGCTTTAGGGACAGGCCACCTAGGTAGTCAACTAGGGTGCCAACAGCTGGAGGGACACCAAAGAGGAGGAAGACATATTTTGTAATTGCTCCTGATCTACTTTTAAAAGTCTGTAGAGGGACATTTGCTGGGGACTCTTGCATAACCTGCGGTATTTTTGCTTTTCCAGTCCTGCAGTTCATTTGCTTACACAACTATGCAAGAATCACATATGAGTAATCAGGTTATTTATGTTCCATCCAACAATTATAATATGATCCACACCAGGATAAATCATAATTGGAATACAGATAATGTGCAGATCATTTGCAGAGGTGTGTCCTCAACTGGAGTCATGTAGATGGTGAGTAAATATGTTTAACAAAGAAAGCCTATAATTCTAAATAATAACGCTACCCTGAAAGTAACATAATGTCATGGATGTTGTGAGCTTGGCAGATCAAGGCATTTTGATATAGGTAGCCTATGAGCTATAAATCCAGATGTTTGCTCCTAGAATGATAGCTGTCAAAGTTCCCGCACTGTGTTCCATTAAAACACTGAAGGCATGGCTTTTGGAGCTGGAGTTACCCGCTGGGTGACAAAATATATAAAAATAACAATTAGTTTCACATATGTAACAGCATCAGTGAACAAGGTGAGCAAGCAGTTGTCTTGCATGTTTCAGTGAAATTTAACAGGTGAACATACCTCTACGGTGCTGCTGTTAGTTTGGCATTTTGTTAATGCTTAGGTTAATGAGTGTCTGTCTAAATCATGTCCAGACCTTCCTGCTACAAACAAATCACACTGACACCCTCTCTCTTGGTGTAGGTTTAAAGTGTGCACTGAATGTTGTATAATTTAATTATATTATATAATGTGGTCAAGATAGCATTTATGAAATTCTCATATCAGTAACACCTACAGTGGCAAGACAAAGTAAGTGGACCCTTTTGAATGACATCGCTTTCTGTATTAATTGGAAATAAAATGCAATCTAGTCTTCATCTAAGTCACAAATATAGACAAAAACAATGTGTTTAAGCTAATAACACACAAACTAGTAAAATATTTAATGTCTTTATTGAACACACCCATTAAACCTTCACAGTGCCGGTTGAAGTAAATCCACCCTTGGAATTAATAACTGGTCGAACCTCCTTTTGCAGCAATGACCTCAAACCAGTGCTTCAAGTAGCTGAGGATCAGAGAGGTACAACATTATTGAGGAATTTTGGACCATTCTTCCTTACAGAACGGTTCACTTACTTTTTTTTACCTTTTTTTTAGGTTCACTTAATTTTTCTTGCCACTGTACTCCCCTGCACAAACTGTCTGTAATGTAGAGGCATCAAAAACACAGATGAACCTGATAAGATAGAGAAATGAATAATATGTTCTATCAAACCAGGATAATACATAACTAGTATGCATGTAAATATACTAATTGAGAGATTAGGTTGATGGCATGACACAGAACAGAAGTTGAATAAAATTAAATTTGAAATAATAAAGTATTATAAAATTATTATGAAATGTTCTAATCAGACCCCTCAGGGACGCCAGTGGACATCTCACCTAGGGTACCAAAATGTCGAGAGATGTTCCTGAGAGACCCATTTTCTGATTCAGTTTTGACCTACTATACTTACTTTAATTGTTTGCAAACAGTTTTCCTGTGCAATGAGGGATTCTTATTTTGTCTGCTTTCACTTTCAGTTTGACTTTCAAGTAATGTTTACCTAATGTTTTACATAATAAACCACTGATCATCTGTTTATTTTTGTCTGTCTTCTTGTCTGAAAGAAAAAAAAAGTGTTATTCTTTTTGTCTGACATCTTTTTAGTGATATCACTGTGCTCCCAGATCCCAGATATTACTTTTAAGTATAATGTTATCATAACTGATACATAAACCAACACACTTAGCTGGAACATTTTCCAAGTTTTACAATGGCTAATTGAAACTTCACCATCTTTACTGTAATGTGAATATCATTTCACTTACTGCTTGCTGCTGCAAATGGTAACAATTTGCAGAAAGTAATATGTTTCAGCTTTTAACCTTTTAAAATACACCGCCCCATCATGGGACACTTTGGCCTTGGTAGCACTACTTTAGGCTAGTAGAAACCTTATATTCCCTTTTTATGCCAAAAAAAAAAAAAAAAAAAATAGGCATAAAAAAACGTACACGTCTACAATGTTTATGTTTGTAAAATTTAAAGAGAGACCTTTCAAAGGAGACCATGGTTATGACTGTAATCAAAACAGTTGAAGAACAGTAAACTTTTTATTTTGGTTACATTGTTTTCAGGCTTGTGCACCAAAATGGAGGTGTCTGGTAAAGTGTTAACAGTATCAGCAGCAGTTATTAGGAAGCTAAGCTAATAATAAGAGAGAAACTTCCGCCCCTTATAGTAACCTAAGTAAAATGCTTGCATCATTCCAAAGTTCTACAATGAACTGAAAGTGGAACATTCATCTCTGTCTATTTTATGCATCTCCTACAGGACAAATCCAGTTCCATGCAAGTACCTTCATCAGCACTGACAAGATAGACATTTCCAGACCCTGGATTGTCAGAAAAGCTGGATGGCCTCACATCATCAAAGCACATGGTGAGATCTTGACTAGAGGGATGTCTACTGTAGAAGTAATTTACATCATACACTCTTTTTTGTCCTGCTAGCAGCATGACATAAGCATAGTGATACTTGTCACTTGGCTTGTCCAACACCTTGACAGCTACTGGGCTGTAATAAAATTTGCTGTGAATAGACAGGGTCCCGCGAGGATGAGTCCTAATGATTTTGGTGACCCTTGACCTTATTTTGACACTGCCATTCATGGGGACATTGGCAAGAAATTTACTGAGCACATTAATGTTTCCCTGAAGATTAGCTATTTTCATTTTCATTTTCAGTTTAAACAGAACTGACACAAGTGACAGTTCTGTTCAAAACCTGTAAAATTAATGATATTCCCATCAGCCTTTGTGTGTACTTTATGTTTACTTCTAAATTGCATAGCTAACATATCCTGATAAACCTCAACATGTTAACTTGACATTGTGAGCTGTAAATTGAGGTTTCAGATAACACTGAATCATCATCATTTTGGATCATCATTGACTGATGTAATGTCACACGACTGTAATGTTAGACAACTGTAATTTTTGGCATGTATAAAATGCAACACATTACTCTGTGGGATTGGGGGCAGAAATTAGTGTTACATACCATGGTCACTACAATTGTTGTTGTATTGTGCAAAATTTTGAGAGCACTACACATTATGTATAGCATAAATGTCACAATCGGAATTGTGACAATCAGTTAAAATCGCAGACAGTATATAGTGCTATATGTAGAAAATTGAGTCTTATCTAATATTTATTTTTATTATATTTTTGTTCATTTTTCCAAGACAGTGACTCAGGCTCTAGTAAACCTACATTACATGATTAAAGCATTTGAAATTTTTGACAGCAGAATAGCTCTGCTTTAACAGTACTGTATATAACCTGCATTACAAGCTGCCTTTGATGATTTCCCATAATATTGTGCAAAATGTATAATTTGTGTAATATTTTGTATGCTAGTATTATGGGATATCATAGCAGTTTCACCAATCAGATACTGTTTCATAGTATCATAATATCTGTGTATAGGTGTTTTATTGTGGAGTTGTTGTTGTAGCCTAATCAAATTTTGTAATGTTATTGTTATTCCTTTATTTTCTCTGAAATCTCTATCTTCCTTTTTTGTGAACTTTCCCAAAATAGTTTGCCTGTCCATAGGTTCCCACTCTATTGGTTTTTCTCTAGCATACCCATTTGTTTCCCTTGGCATCATTTTGGTGTTACACCTCCAAGACAAGCCCAGCTTAAGCAAGCACATATGCTCAGAGCTGAATGGTGGAGAGATACAGATGGTGTATGACAACTGTGTTTCTTTTGTCCTGTGAAGAATAAATCCCATAGACCCTCAACTCTAGTGTGTGCTTCACTCACTAGCTGGAGTCCCAGGGGCCCAATGTCTCATCCAACAATGACAACACTAATTTTTTTCAGTGCAGTTAACCCTGTGGGAGAGTTTACACAGTGTGAAGGTATTGTCACTGTCATAATGCTCTGAAGTTTATGTTGAGACAAGAAGAAGAAATGGATATTGAATCATAAAACCGCTTGGTGTGTGGTTAAGAGTCAATAGCATTTGAACTGAATTTTGTTTCAGGAGCACTCATGCTGATAGCCTGGATGACCATGGGATCACTGGGAATGATGACAGCCCGATATCTGAAAGGAGTGGCCAAAGGACAAAACCTGTGGGGTAAAGATGTCTGGTTTCTGGTGAGACTTTATAACCATTACCTTAAGTTTTAAGCTTAGTTACCATCTTCATTTGAGTGCTACTGGACTCTATTTTTGTAAGATCTGGTTAAAAGAGGAAATTTGATTTTAGGTACCTTTAAAGACCTCTTTACAGTAATCAAAGAACATACTAAATGGAAACTTATGCTAAAGCCATAATTTATTAAGAAAACAAAACAAATGACCAAAATAATTTCTGAAGGACGTATGTAAGTTGATTGTGCATGGTTAAATAAACTCAAAAAAAAAAAAAATCCATTTCCTGACCGAAAAGTCCAAAAACAAAACGCAAAAATAGAATCCAGGAGCAGCAATGCATTGCGAAAAAACAAACAAAACCCAGAAAGCATCCCAAAGGAAACAAACTCACTAGACAAAGAAACAGGGATTAGTATTTCGTCCTAGAGTCGATCTCTGGTCCTTAGCCTCAACTGTTATGGTCTTCCTGTCAGTAAATTCCTTTATCCTTCATGTGGATGAGTCTTAACCATAAAAGGGACTAAATGCCTTTTTCATCTCTGTTGTAGACCACCAAGATTTTTCAGAGCTCTTCTGGCTATCCCCAGAGGCATTTTCCCTCTTTGTTTACCCCCAGCCCAAAAATCTCCCCCTTGTTCTCCTTTATAAATACCCCTACACCTGTGATCCTGGGTGCCATCGGTGACCTAAAGCAGGACACTACATTTGGCAATATAGTAAAAGAATGGGTGACAGGGATAGAGTGTATCAGAGGTTCAACCTTGCAATGGCTTATTTTGTAATAATAAACCATCTAATATACATATCCATATATACTTTTCCCCTCACACTTGTGGCTTTGTCACAACTTCATAGATACAACAATGTACCACAGAATTACTTTTTTAAATGTATTTCAACATTTGATTAGGTTGTCTTTTTCAGCATGAGGAACTTTTGGAAAAGTAACCATGAAAATAAAAAATTCTAAAATTAAAGTCAGCATAATATGATGGTATACATTCTAAAAGCAAACACACACTTGGAAAATGTTAAATATCATCTTTATAATTGTGGGGTAGATGGAAGTTACATTTCAGTGTGCTGCTGATTTATTCTGTGTCTCTTCTAAATTATAATACAGTAGAACAACAAACTAATAATAAATATTCTATACAAAGAGTTTAAAGGATGATTTTATTGATCAAAAAATCTTTTATTTACTCTATGAAAGTGTCAAAATTTATGCCAAATTCCAACCATAATTTACCAAAGACATGATTTTTTTAGATTGATTACAGATGATAAATAATTAGAGAAACATTTTAGATACACTGTGGGTGTGTCCAAATTAGTATCTCAGAAGTAAGCACTGTGCATCGAACCTGGCTTTCACCATGGTTGCACATGAGCAAAAATAAATACGAGATATAGTCACATTAGCCATCAAAACCAGGATAAAATATCAGAGAATTCGATGGTGTGTTTTGTGTAGCTGACTCGTTATGGCTAAGAATACTGGACTGTTTTTGTTAAATGTCTCACAGTAGCACCACTGTTCAGATAGCTTTGTCCAAGCCCTCCCTCAATTAGGCGCAACTGATCCTGCACATCTGCTGATTGCTCTACAGTATATGTTCAACTTGTACAGTATCATGTTGTACTGTTTGTGTTCCTTCAGGTACATGTAGCAGTGATGAGCGTGACGACAACAGCCACAGTCATCGCCTTTGTCCTCTCCTTTTCATACGTCAAGGCCTGGTCTAAAGTCAGTACACCAGCACTACTGGAACTCATTAAACATTTTGCCACCTCCAGCTGTAAATTGTTGAGGCTTTATCTTTTGAAGAGCATCGTCAAAAGAATACACAAGGAATTGGCTTTTTAATGCATTATATTATAACTTCTTATGTCATTTGGTAACAACAAGTGAGGTGAAACGCAAAATGACAACAGGCTTGGATTAATATTTCATTAAAAAAAAGACTGGTCATGGCAAGTCTTTGCTCTGCCCTGTGAACTGATCTAACTGACTGCAAAGCAGCTTTATTTTGTACTAACAGCATAATTATCATTTATGTGGTAACTTCCCTTTTTATTGTTTATGTTAAGCATTAATGGGTGGAGTAATGGGATTACATTGTTTTTCTAATACTGTACAAGATTATTAAAACAAATACTTTAATTGCAGGTCAGACTCATAAAAATTTTACCAGATAAATACTAAATAAATATTATCACAAACCAATACAAGTTTATTATACTGGAGACTGTCATTATTGGAGACTTTGCACTTATTTTCTTCACTATTACTGAGGCATTCATTTTCATTATTTTAAGTTTTTATCTTTAGCTTTATGATTAGAGTAGTTAAAGGAGGAAAAGAACATTTTTAAAACAGTGCCAATAATAGGCTTATAGATATTGGTCCTATGATGGGAACCTTTTTAAGAGATATGTATGATTGTTTGCTTGCTATTTGGTCTCTCTTGCAAAAAATATCTTGATCTCAGTGAGACTACCTGATTTAGATAAATGCTGTAATAATAATAATGATCTCATGTCTGTATGTATGGAGCTGAACATGGTTATTAACTTATTAGCCATCCGAGTAATTTGAAAAATGTTTCAATCACTTCAATTACCAAACATAAATATGTTGGCAATAATGATGTTTCCCTGGGAAAAACAAAAACAAATATATTAACAAATGTTACACCCAGCACAGTTGATTATATTGAATAGATTAAGAAATATTTGATTGAGACAAATGAAAACATTGAATACATTTTATGAAACTCTTGTAAGTAAAACTCCACTTTGCCAACTGCATAATTAATGGCAGGATATTTAATTGATTGTTTTTCAGATTTTCTGATGTTAGTCTGTTGATGCACTTCATTCAAAGTGTTACCCTTGTTTTTTCCTAATATTCCTCAAATACTGTCCTCAGATATTTCTTTTAGCCATCTGAAGCAAGCATTTAAAATAGTTCCCAGTGTGATAAGTGTATGTTAGTGAGTATCAGTAATGCTGTGTGCTGTTTGCAGGGAGCCCATCCTGTGTTAGGCTGCCTGGTTATGATCCTCTTGTTCTTCCAGCCCTTACTGGCTCTTCTGCGTTGTGGAGCACAACATCCACTGTATGTATCATGATGTGTGTGTGTGTAATTCAAGTCCTAAAATCCAATAACAAAATAAGTCATTTGCTAGTGAAATCTAACACAACATTTATCAGTACTCTGCTGACCCAGTGTACCTATTAGTAGGACAAAGACACATCATTAATTCAAACACACAGTTAACTGTCGAAAAACAGCCTCCTTAAACATATTATAAAACAAATTAAAACGTAGCTATAATTTAAAACAATGTACCAGAAACTCCTAGTCTGCAACAGACTACAATAAAGACATTAGAATGATTAAAATTAGCAACTGCCAAATTTTATGGCAAATGTTCCATCCAGTTTTAAACAAATATTTGCTGCAACCACAGTTAGCTCTTGCTTCTTGTGGGGTCCCCCAGCCTTTAGACTGGTTTTCACCATATGGGATGCTACTCAGTCAGACTGAGATCAGGTGATTGACTTGGCCAGTATATATCCTTGGCAAGGATATACTTACTCTTCACCCTGAAAAGTTCTGTGATTGCTTTGGATGTATGTTAAGGATCGTTGTCCTGCTGAATGGTGAAATGTTGTTCAATGAGCTATGATGCATTTGACTGTATCACGCGGTGCACCACTGATCAAAGAGCTGATTGGTTTAGATGTTGGCTCAACAATGTAACATTTTATAGAAACTTTACTTTTTTTGTTTAATGGGAAAGATTTTGATTCTGTTAGTCAGATTTTGCACTATGAAGGTTTATTCTGTTAGCAAAATAAAAGTGTTTATTGGATCAGATCTAAGGGGATGTAAGTGTTTCTTTGACTTCCTATACAGACTATGAAGGCTGTTGGAACTGTCCATCTTAACTGCAGCTTTTTGTCACTGCACCCTGCTGCTGGTCTTGCACACTTTCCAAGTGAGGCGCAGCTCATCTTGAACACATCTACTATCATTAGCTGAAGATGATCATAAGATATGGGTGACAAGTGGACCCTGAGCTAACACTATTTGTCATACAACTGTCTCCAAGGTCAAGAGTGAAGTTTCATGCTTATAAACACAGTTTTTTAATGAACCAATGACCAGTACAATTCTTCTAGTGAAGACAGTCTTATTTCAGGAGCTGATCATTTAATATTTTTCCTCTGTCTTTGACAGGAGATTTCTGTTCAACTGGTCACACGCTTCAAATGGAGTGGTAATAAAAGCTTTGGCTGGTAAGTTCGTCTTCCGTTGTGCACTAATAAAGGCCTAAGTGTCTTCTGTTTTTGTACACTCTAATAAAAAATATTTATAAATTATACTACAGACACATTGACAATCCTTACTACAAGTCTTGAAAAGGCTGCTTTTATGTGACATCACACAGTGGCAGCCATATTAACAGGCCTGAAGTTGATTGACAGCACTTTGATGAAAGTGATGGGTGGTTTTGTTGGCTGGGAAGCTCTGTTCTACATCCTCTTGGATGTCCATTCAAAATGGAAGGTTAACAGTACAGGTAAATATACTTTATTATGTTCATTATTAATGTTATTATTATTGTAAAGTGACTTTTGATGGGTGCTTATTTGCAGCTAAGATGAAAGTTCAGTTGAAGTGGAACTCCACCTTAAACATATTATAACGTCTCTGAGCTTTATTTAAAAGTGTTGTGTTCCTGGTGTATCATTATCTAGTGTCATGTGGACAAACAATAAAAGTTAATGAAAATTGCATTCATGC
This sequence comes from Xiphias gladius, assembly GCF_016859285.1. Classification (NCBI taxonomy): domain Eukaryota; kingdom Metazoa; phylum Chordata; class Actinopteri; order Istiophoriformes; family Xiphiidae; genus Xiphias; species Xiphias gladius. Next base: position 7,694,790 of record NC_053404.1, read on the forward strand.
CCAGGGAACCTATCCTGTTCTATCAGAGTAGAGACCTTGGAGCAGACCCAACCTCCTAACCTGAATCACTGTCAGGGAACCAGTGGCTGACTTATCTTACCCTTAATACTTATATTAATAAAACAGGCAAATGAAAAATTAATTAATTAATTAAGTGACTGAAATAAATAAATAACTGATGAAATATAATAATGAATAATGATAATAATAATAATGAAATAATTAATTCAATGAAAATTTTAATTAAAGTAATAATTTAATTTGATTTAAACAAAAATAATAAATGTTATTAAAACATTTAAATAAATTAGATTAAAACTTTTATTGAAAATTAAACTATATTAAATTGAAAATTGAATTAAATTTAGTTTAAATAGACAGATAGTTGGGATAAGTCTACATTTAGCAAATTCTACAGGTAATCTGTCAATGGCCATGAAATCAACTTTAATTGTTTATTTCTAGCGAGTTACAAAGTAGCTCAGCAGCTATATTCATTCACCAACTAGCCCTGCGAGAAGTCACTACCTCACTTAGCTTCTAGAACCAAACATTTCACAAAGATGCATAGATTAATTACAATGTTACACCTTCTGTGGCCATGTCTATAGAGTCAGTTTGTCGTCCAGTTGCTCTTGGATCGTTTGGGTTTGCATCTGTGTTTATTGATGGGTCGGTCTCAAGTTTGAATTAGATAATTAAGGGTCCTTTTGTTTAGTACACACACACACACACACACACACACACACACACACACACACACACACACACACACACACACACACACACACACACACACACACACAACAAAATTAAAACTAAAATATCTAATGTTGAAAAAATGTGTGATTGTCTAAGTATCCTGCAGCAGCTTTAACTTTTGTCTTTTCTTTGGATTACAGATACTTTGGAATCAAAAATGGTAAGAAAAAGTAAATTAAAAAAATAACATACAGCTGATTTCTAATGTAAATTGCATTGTTTTGTCAGATAACAATTTATGTCCTGCTGATGGCTCTGTTCTTCGTGGGAAACTTTACCTTTCTGGTGGCACTGTTGGTGGGAATTTGGATGTCATGAGAAGAGCCGTGATAAAGCAAAAACAACCCACTAAAGCATTTCTGTTATTATTTACCAAGAATTTCCTTTTATCTTTTTTAAATCCAGAAATACTTTTCTACTTGTTTTCATGAAATGCTTGATATTATTGTTTTAATGTCATCAGTAATTTGTAGGCCCTACTTGAAAATAAATAAAATAAGATTTACAATTGTCTTTGAGGTAAAGCCTTATTTCCTAGTGATCTTTAGATATCTTTTTTGTACCTGGATTTTATAAAGGGCATATATCCACAAATAACTGATACAGTTATTCATTGATATAAGTAAATCGTGAACATTTGACCTGAGTTGAACACATCTGACATTACTCGGCTAGGCATCTTTATAATTCATTTTGGGTTGCTGAGGTTTAAAATTATAATCCTACAGGTTCCGGTCCTGATTGATATGGCAACACCTGTAGTTACTGGTGGTAACAGAAAATGTGGTTTAATAGTAAAGGGCCCAGATTTCTGGTGACAGAAAACATTTACCGAGGAACTACTTTATCAGAAAATACAGCAGAAAAGCAGCTGGTGTATCTGTTTACAGTAGAACCAAAAGACCTGGTTGGTTTAATAAAGAAGTGAGTCAATAATTTTTCCACCCCGACATTAGCAATTGCTGATGTCATCCTGTGTACAATGCAAGTAGATTTCCACACAACAGACGGACACATTAAAAAGGAACTATCTACCCTGCTAAGGAGTTAGAGGTGTGCAGCCTGTCGCCTGCAGGTCTTCATGGCTGCTCCTTATTATTTTACTCCCTACAATATTTTAAAACTGATCCACTAACACATTTTTGATGAATTATTATGGTCAGCGCTTACCTTAGTGAAAAATACATTTCATTTCCTGCGGCTACTTCATAATAAAAGCCACGCAGTGTTTCAAGACTTGAATGCTTTTAATATGAAGTAGAAGCAGTAGGAAGCTTATGTGGAGAACTGGCAGTTGAAAATAATAAGTGTTTAAATCAAGCATAATTTAACAAAAAAAAGTGCTTAAAAAAAGTGATCATTTGGGGCTCTATTTTCATGAATCCAGCAGCGCAGAGCAGACTGCGGTGTGTCGTGCCTTGTACACCAGAGGTGTGCCAAGCACATTTTGGGCCAATATATCCAATAGGCAGGTTGCACTTAACTGAATTCAACTGCACTGAAAATGCAATGTCAACGTGCTTTTTAATGTTTTGTGAACAATTTTGTATCATTAAAAGGAAGAAAAAAAGTTCTTGGGTAGATATATGAAATGCTCCTTTTTGTCTCAGCCACATGGAGGGGCGTGTCTGTGTCTGTGTTTGATTGACAGCAGCTGGCAGGCTGCCAGAGTTTAATTTGCATGCCGGGTCAGCAGTTAAGGGGAAAATTAAGAGAAAATTTAGTTATTATACTGAGTGACCGATTGTCTTTTGCACTACTTATTTTTGTAAGAGAGCGTTAGACATTCAAGATTGACTGGCATCATGATGATAGATGAGGTAACTAAAGTTATACTGTTGTTATAGTTTGACTATAGACTAAAGTATATTTGAGAACATAGACTTTATTTGACGAATTGTGGAGATAGGTCTGGCTATGCAAGACTATCGTTTGACTAACATTATATTTTTGTGAAATAGGATTTATAAAGCGTAATTTCATTATCAGCTTGTAATGTATGTAAATCAACAAGACCTGACAAGAAAGACCTTATTTTGGAGATTTTCTTGAGTTGAAAGAACCATGATTGGACAACAGTCTTCACTTTAACATCAAAACAGATCTACGTCAAAAATATTATGCAGCTAGCTTAATATTTTAGTCATGGAACGAAGCTAATTGTGTAACAGGCTGGTAGAACCTCAGATTTATCATTATTAAATTTTAGAAGATTTTGGGACATCCAACATTAACATCATTGAGACAGGCGAAGAGAGTATCTAGACTGCAGGAGCTAGTAGATTGGAGAGTGACATAATTGCATGTCATCCGCATAACAGTGGTTGGGAGACACCATCATTCTGAATGAACAGGCTGAGGGCAAGCATATACAGTAGAACAAAAGACGTGGGCTTAGAATGCACCCCTGAGGAACACCACAATTAAAATGAGCAACAGAGGAGCAGGCATTTGCTGTAACAACATTACAACATCACCTCTATGGAGAAGTGAGCACGTAGCAGATATAGAGCGGTTCCCTTAAGACCAAACCAGGTTTCTAGACAATGTTGGACACCAGAGAAATCGACTGTCAAACTTAGTCACTACAGCTAAGCACCCCACCACTATCAGTCGTTTAAAGTAGGTAATTAGAGACCTTCGCAAGGGCTATCTCTGTGCTATGGTGAACTCTAAAACCTGACTGAAAACTATTAAAAATATTATTAGTGTTCATAAAAGAGATTCATTGTGTTGAAATTACTCTCTCAAGCACTATAGATAAAAATTCTAATTTTGAAACTGGTCTTTCATTTTTAAGTAATAGGATATTCAGATTTGTTTTTTCAGTAACAGTTGAATAATTAAATGTTCAATTACAATTTGGAAAATGGCCAAAAGTTATAGAACTGTTTATAATTGACAGAATAAAATGGGGAATATCCTATAAGTAATTTTAGTTGGGAAATGTCTAATACACAAGTGGAGGATTTCATTTCAAAAAGCATTTTACCTAATATTTGGAAAGCAAGATTATTCTGGAGGATTTTGATGGCAAGTAGAACTCATGGATCAGGTGAAATTTGAGACCGAATGCTCTCCATCTCCATCATAAAACTTTGGGATTATGATTGTTTTTGGATATTATGTCTGAAAAATGGAGGATCTTGCATATTATATTGCTTTCTGGTAGTTCATATTCTTTAAGAGTGCTGTGACTAAAGACTCACTTAACTTCTATTTACATTCAGATTTTCTGCACAGTGGTTTCTGGGATCAAGTGTGATCATTTAACCAGGGGTGGGTGTTTGATTGTAGCTCTTTGATTTTCATTGGAGCAATGTAGTGAAGAATGGAAAGACAATGACTGTGCATCCAGATTTTGTAAACGGGTTGTATTGGGAATAGACCAGTTCGAAAAGGTATTACTGAATTTGGCTGCAGAGTCAGCAGTAAAAATGTGAGACCATGTGTGTGAGATACATATTTACCTTTTCACACATAGTGCCTGGTTTCGCAAGGGTTCGAATGTTATTGGACACTTAGCTGATAAATCTTTCTTTAGTGGCTGTGAGTCATTTGAATGTGAGTTCATGCACAAAAGAACTCACTCATGGCTTAGAGTTGAGTGAGAGTTGAAAGTTGCCATTTAGATTGAGGCTGAGTTTGTCTGTCAATATGAGGAGTAAAGGAGTGACCAAGTGAGTGAAGAAATAATAATGAGGCTAAAACAATTGGATACATTCTAAATAATCTGATGAAAAAGAAAAGGGAAGAGCTCATGACCCAAAGCATAGCACCTGATCTGTCAAACAATGTGGTGGTGCTGTTATTGCTCGGGCACGTATGACTGCTAATGGAGATGGCACACTGGCATTTATTGATGATTTCACTGCTGACAGTAGGAACAGTTTGAATGCAGAGGTATATAGGAGCATTCTGTGTACATCCTACACTCAAATCAGTCACCTGATATGAGTCTGATTGAGTATACATTCCACTTGCTGAAGACCAGACTAAAGGCTGAGAGACCCCACAACAAGCAAGAGCTGAAGATAACTGCAGTGAAGGCCTGGGAGAGATACAAAGTGCCTGGTGTCGTCTATGGGTTAAGACTTCAGTCATTGATTGCAATGGATTTTCCACAAAATATTAAATGACCCTGACCCTGAAGAACTTGAGCAATCACCTTTCTTTGGGACTGGCCCAGTAATTTTCCCAAGATATCTAGAGGTCGGAACCCCTAGAAGGAAGCCTGGGTCTCAGAGACGTCGATCCCACAAGCTTCCCAGCTCCTCAGAGAATCTGCTGCCTAGCTCTACACTCAGCTGTCCAGCAACCCCAAGTCTCAGCTGTCCAGCGACTCCAAGCAACCGCTGCCCAGCAACCCAGAGTTTCTGCTAGCCTGCACCTCGTTCGATGCCCTGACAGACCCTGAATTGGCTGCCCCCGCTGACGTTCTGTCTGTTCCTGCGTCAGGGGTCCCAGACTTTTTTTTTCAATGCATCATCGAAACTACCAATGAATTAATGTTGAAATTTAACATTGATTTTTCATGCTATTTCAATGATGTATGGCGTTTAATTAGTCTCCCCCAAAACCCACGCACATGAGGAACACACACATGCACGTGATACAAGGGCACAGAACAGTATCCGCGATTTGAAAAGCATCCTTGTGAGGGTGCATTTCTGGGTGCATTTCACACAGACAGTATCTGTGGGCAAAAAAGCATCCTAGCTAGGGAGAATTTCTGCTCCATGTGCACAAATGCGGTGCGGAGCATGGGGGCTTTGACGAATGCAAGCTGGAGGCTCCCTACTTGCTAGGAAATGCTTAACACTCGTCTGCTTGTCAAGTTGACTTTTGAGTGTTTGGCAGAAGGGACTATGGCTGACCTCTCTGCTCCTTTGTTTGGTCACTTTCAATACCCACAGTCTCTGGCCTGGACAGAGGCCAAGATCCCATTTTTACTAGTTATTATGACAATTGTGGAGATCCGTAATAACATTTTTACTAGTCACAATGTATTTTGAATATTGAAAATTACATTATGGATATCTAGAATGGATTTTAATTTTCAATATCTGATATTAAAATTATGACTAGTAACAATTGGATTGTAGATATTTGGAATGGAGGTTTTTCCTAGTAAAAATTATATTATATCCAGAATGGTCATTCTGATAAAGATATCCAGAATGGTCATTCTGGATATCTTTAACATTGCTTGCCTGCCTGGATTCGGGAGATTCCATTCTCTGACCTTGTAGCAGGCACCAATTGGCGAAAATTCTGTTTTACCATATTTGAGTTAATCTAGGAAATGTCCCCCTGATAGGCCTACAAGTAGGGAGTAAAAAAGAGAGAAAAAACTTTGTACATAATCAGTGCCATTAGGTTTTTAATCATGTTTTGAAACAAAACACACATTACATATTGACTCAAGGTGTGTCAAAGAAGTACTGTAATACAAATTAAACTAATCCATAAAATTGGTAACAAAACATAAAAATTACAATAAAATCAGACAATGCAAGGTTTTCCCTGCATATCAAACTCAAAGTAGGGGTGGATCTTAATCCGAATACAGCATTGGGGAAAGCATGGTTAATGTGTTTCGTACAAATATTTGTTACATCCAAATATTTGCAGTATTATTTGTTTTCGGGAAAGCAAGTCAAAAGCTAAGTGCTCAGCCTGCTTGCCCTTGCTGCTTACACACACACACACACACACACACACACACACACACACACACACACACACACACACACACACACACACACACAGTGTTCAAAAACAAACATTACCCTCTCACTACAATATCTGAGTACTTTTATAGATAAAGAATAAAATGACAATAAATCTAACTTCTTGCTGCAATTAATTTATTTTCGCCATGTAATGCTCTGGTTACAGGGGCAACATAACACTGTTTGCTGCACAAGTACTGCACTCCACTAGAAATGGCAGATCCACAGCTTGGTCCGTTTGAGAAGAGGGAAACAAAGTAATTTGTGGTCCTTCTTTTGATTTTCTAAAGATGCAAGTGTTCAGAATGTCAAAAAGATTTCTGTTATTATTAGGATATTCTCCAAGTTTCTGTTGCTTTCCAGCCACAGTATTTTCTTTTCAAATTTGGTAATCTATCAATGTGTGAAAGAAGCAATGATGACATGCTTAATAGGTAAAGATCGGTTCTTATCATTTTCAACAATGTTAAAAAGCGAACCTTGGTGGCTATTTGTCGTCATGCTGCACATCACATTCATTTTTTAGTTACATTTTCACTGTAGATCTAAAATTACTGTTACTTTCCAGATTAGCAAGAAATTATTTTATCCCTTCTGGTAAATACTGTTGTAAATGTGGAAATGCCATCTCTCATTCCATGAAGTACCATGGTCTGCCTTACAGGAGGTGGCAGTGCCTGGCTCTATCACTGCAACTAAAGATGGGGTTCATCATTTAAGTGAATAAGAGGGACACCAGGGGGTCAATGCTGACAGCGGAGCTTCATTTCTCCTAGTTCCTTCAACCTTTGTGAAACTTAGTGAAAACTGTGCGTTAAGACTGGTGAGCTTAGATATAGGGGTGCAAACTCGTCATGGGGTGAAAAAGGTGTCAAAGATGCAAAGGGGGAGTTAGCTACTAAAAAGGCATGTGGTTTTTGCACTTTACAGCTACTGTAACTGTTGTTTGGTCAAAGAGACATTTATAACTTTATTTCAAAAACACTACAAATAAAAGAAAAATCGTCTCAAGGTAATTCCAATTCAGCTTCTGTCGTTTTCAGTGAGCTTTGCATTTACCCCCCTCTTAAAACACATAATTAGGCTACTGTAACACATGTTCCATTTAACTACATCATAAGTAACTGAAGTCCATTTTAGCTAAATGTCCACACTGTTGTCTCATGAATTAGTCTCATATTCTTCACCCTTCACCCTTCATAGTCTTCACCCTTCTCAGGTGCTTTGCAAAAGCCATGAGCTTTTTTTTTTGGCTTTTTTTTTGACAACTCAGACAGTATGGTTTTCATTTACACTAACCACACGAATTACCTGTTTTTGATTCAAAACGGCGATTTTCACCAAGTGACAAGTTTGTTGCCCTGTAGAAAACCTTGGCTTGTGTAGTAAATAGTGTTAGCTTTGGCTATATCGCTGACATTTCCTTTTTAAATTTGGAAATAGCTCAGACACTTTATATATAGCATTAGGCAGTAGGGGTGAATGCATTTTTGTTTTGACACTCTTTTCTCCTGTTTTGTCTAGTTTAGGGATTTAGTAAATGTCTTTTTTTCCGACAAGGAATTAGGTAAAACTCTTGTCAGGCAGATATCTTTGTTTTGTTTGTTTTGACTTTGGTTCACCCAGAATTCCAGCCTCACTGACTGTAAATAACACTCCGCTTCATGTCTTTATGTTGTGCCCTAGACCAGGGCATAACAAGTGGTCAGTAAACAGTGATGCTAAAATCTGTCGGATGAAAGTACGAACAGGAACAGAGAAACCAAACTCCACGGAGCATAGATTATGTCAGATTTGAATAACTCAGGACTCAAAGGCACAATAGAGCAAACAAACAATCCAGGCGGGCAAAGGTACAAAGGGGTGGTAGGCAGAATCATAGTCGTAAAGACAGGCAAACAATGCGGCCAGCAGGAAGGAAACCAGGCAGTGCAAACCCCAGGAACCACTGGAGATGTTTGCAAGAGCTCAGCACTGGCCAGTCAGAGACGAATTTTGCCTTGTCTGGATCCATCTGGATATGACCTGCCTTACTGACCCCAGAGAAGACACTATGGAGACATTCACAGTTCTCAGTTTTAAGAAAATGCTGGTTCTCCAACACTCTCTGTAACACCTGCCGGACATGCTCCACATGTTCCTGGAGGGATTAAGAGAAGATCAGGATGTCATCCAGATACATAAAAACAAACTTATTCAGCATGTCGCCCAAAACCTCATTTAAAAGGGCATGAAACCCAGCAGGAGCATTAGTTAGATTAAACAGCATCACCAGATACTCATAATGTCCACTGGGAATGTTAAAGACATTCTTCCACACATGCCCCTCCCTAATATGCTGCAATGGTAAGTGTTTCTGAGGTTCAACTTGGTGAACATAGTAGCCCCTTGCAAAAGTTCAAAAGGATAGAGATTGTCAGGTTCAAACAACCTAAAACAGATATAAGCACAGTAATGAGGCAGGACACAGAGTGGTGAGGTTAAATACTTGCAAGGAGAACAGACAGAGAGTGCTCAGTTACAATCTCCAACCCGCTCTGAGTTTCTCAGCCGTCTATCTCGCTCTTTTATTACCATAGGGTGGTTCTTTGTCACATATGTCGGCATAGCTGCACAATCTCATCTTAGAAGCAGGGTGCCTCCTGCCTGTCTCAGGAGACAGGACAAGAGACAGGGCAATCTATCTTATCTTGATTTGGGGAGTAACTGCTTCGCAGCTGCAGATACTCTCCTGCGCAATGCTTTCAAGGGTGCAGTATAACAACAGATAATGAGCGAAGCATGGGATAATTTATGTACATTCTTCTAACATTTCCCTCCTGTTTATCACATATTTTCTCATTTCTCATATCACTTTAACAGCCACTTCAGTAGATTTTCAGCTGTAAGATCATTTTTCATGAGAACAAATACATTTACACTCAGAGTTTAGTTAGACATAGCTCTCATCATCATCATCTCCATAGTCCCCAGGATCAGGGAACAAATCAGAAAGATGATGGTCTTCATCTTTGTCGTCATCTGCATCTTATTCACGTGACTCCTGACCCAGGAGAGTATACGTTTGTGTGAAATCTTGTTTCATAGGTGTTATTGCAGTGAAGATGAGTCGCTGAGTGAGAGATCTAATACAGGGAATACAACAACATCCACAGAGGGTGGAAGGGACTCGTTCTTTATGGTGATGTCGTTAAGGCCCCGATAATTGATGCATGGCCGGAGTGACTTGTCCTTGTTATTCCCAAGGAAGAAAATATATAAATATATAATATATACATAACTTGTATAACTTCTAATATAACTTGTTGTTTCAACAAAAAAACGTGTTGAAAGGGCTGCCTAAAAATTTTAATTTAAATCAAAAAATACATTTTGTTCTTGTAACATAACCAAATATTATCTTGACGAAAAATCACCTGTAAAATCTTGTCTCGGTTTTTTTGATTGTGGTTTGTTAATTCATTGAGCTGCTTAATGTAGTTGTTTGAACATAGAAATCTGTTTCAGTTTGATTAAAAAGGTCAATGTACTTGATTTAAATTTGTTACTGTATTGAACTTCTTTCCGTGCTCCAATTCAGTGAGACAAATTTTATGTATAATGTTAAGTTTGTTATAGATTTTACATTTAAATTTGCAAATCTATTTAAATCCATTTTCAGTTGTTTACATGGTAACACTACATAACAGCCCGCGATTTATAGTGTAATTTCCCGACATTTACTGTGTAGTTCCTCTGAATTTAATTAATTATTAAGTCATTTCGTCATATGAATCAGTACATATAAAATAAATACAGGTTTCTACTGGTAGTTAAATGCAGGTACAGAGATGAGAGTAACAATTTTAGAGGAAAAGAGAAATAAATTATACTGTATGTATTTTTGTAAGTACTGGGTACCCATGGGGTACTTTAGAGGAGAGAAACAAATTATACTGTGAGTATTTTGTAAGTACTCGGTACCTATGCGGTACTGTACTAGTAAACAGAGCCAAACAGTTGACAGCAATGACATCCTGCTGTACCTCTTAAGTAATTATGGTATAATGTATTTCTCAGTTGTTATGTAATAGACAAATTGCAATTAAAACAAATGCTTTTGACCTTTTCTCACGGCAGTTCTGACAATCATTTTTTACAGGTGTGCCTTTGGCAGGCAAGCTACACCGACATCCAGGGATTTATCATGCATATGTCCTCTACTTCATGGTATGAGACGACTGTTATCCTCTTGTTACCCTGTAATTACACAGTACTGTTAGGGGTGCGGGCTGGATTATAAAGTATCCACTGTTCTTCCCGTTACCCTGGAATTACACATTACTTTAGGGATGCAGGCTGGAATATCCACTGTTCTCTCGTTCTTACGCTGTAATTGCAAAGTAACAATAAGCTAGGTGCTGTTCTCTTTTCTGACTTCTTACACAGTAAAAAAAACGATCACAGTAAACACTATCAAACATTACTGGATCTATGCCCATCTGATGTTACAATAACGGACCAAAGCATAGCTGTTTGGTTTGGATACCTTTACTGTCACAAACAAACACCATGCAGCATGAACAGACAATAAGAAAACTTAATGGAACAGGATTAAATAGTATACTAAAAAATATTAAAATAGAATTATTTCTTTTTTATTTTTACTGAAACAAAACAAACAATTACCACAACAAAACTTAAAATTAAACTTTTATTTATTTCTTATTAACTATTACTCATTTCTATAATCAATTACTTATTTCTATTATCTACTAATTATTTCTTTGATTTCTTTTTGGGTTTTATTTTTTTGCTCTTCTTGCTCTTCTCATTATTCTGTGTCGTTCCTCTTCCCTAAAGATGTCACTGAGGAGGACGAGGAAGAAGCTGCTGGCCCTCTCTTTTCCACTTTTGTCTATAAGAAAAAAGGTGTGATTTCCCAAACACTATATTAAAGTCATTATTGTATCCTTGTGCATGATTAAGTGAGGTGAACTATTAAAAACATAAGCCAATCAAAATATTTTAAGTATCACATTAGCACATGCTGGAGGCTTATATTGTTGCTGTATAAACTGTGCAGTTTGCTTCTTAATGGAGAATGTTGGCTGTGGTGAGTTTTGATTCTGGTCAGTGATAACGGATTAAAGTTGTGAATACATTTCACACTGGGAATTAAGTATCAAATCACCCTTATATACTTCTCAAAAATATGGTTAATTACACAACTCTCATATCAATCCTGTGAGGGTCACGTAGGTTCACCTACCAAGATGGTCATCTATGACACTGTTCCCGAATATTAGCTCAGTTCCCCTTTAATTTGATTACCAAATGCCTAATTTTGCCATCTAAAAATGGTGTGTTGTTTTTGTAATCACTTGGTGTCATTTTTGAAGCTGTTGTTTTTTCAATGACTACTGCAAACTTGAATTCTTGAGTGGCTATGCAAGGGATCAACTATGCTAACATGGCAAGTGGAACAACAGCGAAAGCTGTAGGAACGGTCAACTCCAACTCAAATGCCTCAGTTATTGCATCGAATGCTCTCTCAGCACTTTAAGCGACTTTGGAAAAAGCAATGCAAGAGATGTTATAACTCAACAACGTTCTCAAAGAACTGCAGGAGGACGTTTCCTTATTGAAAACCTCACAGGCTAAAGTTATCATGGATATTGCTGATATTTTTGAGACTGGAGGAGGCAAACGGTTGGATAAAGGACCTAAAGAATGAGAATAGTCAGTTAAGCGCTGAGCTGCTAAAGACATCTAAACAAAGTGAAGATCTTGAGAGGGCAGTGCAAGATTCAGCAAACTGGCATATACGAATCAACCTGCAGCCAATGGGAGTTAAGGAACGGCTGATGATAGGTTCTCCGAGACCAATCATCATGAGATCTCAAATGTTCCTGGAACGTGAAAGGATGATGGCTGGAGTAAGAGAGAAATACAAGAATAAAAAAGAAATGGTAGGAGGATTTCTCAGACGTGACCGAGGATTTGGCCAACAGAAGGAAGAAACCAAAGTTTGCCGAAAACTACACAATTAATTTCACACTGCTCCTCACTGATATGCTGCGGTTTTCATACACGTCCAGATTGGGTGGTACCTAAGAGCTCTTATTCTGATGGGGCAGTGACTTTTTGAACTGCTGATGTCCGCAGACATTTGATTTTGAGTCTGTCTGTGCCAGCTAATTTTGATTTTAGTTTTATGTCATCAAGTGCCTACTAAGGGCCAGAATCATTTAAGTTTTGCTAAAATTAGGGTATAGCAGCATCTGGGTAGACCGCAGTTTACCTTTAGGTATATTTTAGTTCACTGAGTTTCTTTTATGAATATGCCTAGAAGTCTGAATGGGCAAATGCACTGATGTGTGCTGGAAGAAGGGGTGTATAATTCTACTTGGAACATAGGCTGCTGAACTTGCTACCATTATCTCCTCCTATCATTATTTAGAGGGGGGTATCTTCTTACAGTGTACGCTAATCAACCGCAGGAAGTGTCTCATGGACCAGACAGAGGGGAGTTCCTCAACTACAGCAGGAAGATGTCAGAGTTAGGTTGTTTCCTTCTCTTTTTTTATGTTCTCCCTCTGTTTTTTCCCTGTCCCTCTGTGGGTTGTTTGTCCCCAGTCTATTTTTCTCCCTGTCTGTGTGGGTGTGTCTGTCTAGAGCTGGGTGTGGCTACCTGGTTCATCCCCCGCAAACCCATCTGCACAGCTGAGTCTCATCATCTCATAAACTCCATCACATACACCAGTATATAAACCCCGGCTCATCCCTCCAGTCTTTGCCAGATTATTTTGTCTATCAGTGTGATAAAATGTCACTGCCCCCTTCCTGGTCTTGCTCAAGTCTGTTTCCTAGTGTTGCTCCTGCTCCATGCTTATGCTCGGTTTTCCTGTGGGTCATGTATCCCTACCCGCAACTCCTGCCAAGCCACGTCCAGCTCAGTCCTTGTCCGCTATCAGTTTGGATTCAACTCCAGTCCGCCTGTCCTGCTCTGGCACTACTGGCATACCCAGTTCAGCCCCACCAGCCCCCCCAATTTGCCTGTGCCATTTCAACAATAAAGTACCCTTTATACTTCCACCTGCCCCTCAAGTTGTGCTCTACATTTTGGGTCTGCTAGTTAACTGATTATAACAGAAGAGATATAAGGGTGAAACAGGCACAATTTGTGGGTTCAAATGGTTCTTTTATCTGATGTTCAGGGAAAGATTAGTATTCTCAAATGTTGTTAGTGGTTAATGTCTGGGCACAAGATAAGTATTCTCTGTAATAGAGGGGCAAAAGTACATGGTTATCATGAATATGGGAAGCACATGATAGAGAAAAATATGAGTAGAGATTTAAGGATGATTTCATGGAGTATTAATGGAACTCAGAATCTCGCTAAGCTAAAAAGGTGTTTGCTCCATCTCAAATCACAACAGGAAGATGTTATACTTATAAAAGAAACATGTATGACACATTTGGAAATTTCCAAATTTAAGAGAGACTTTGCTGAGTATTTAGCAGTTAATTTAATATTGATATTAATATTGATGTATTTTTCCCTGTATAAGTGTAACACAAGCATAAGGGAGAAGAGTTCATAAGTTCAGCAGGCTCTCATATTTAAACATGTTTACCTCAGCTCTGGTGACAGTGACAATGTAAGGATGATATGGGTGGACAACAGGGACTCTAGGAAACTTGTTTAGGCTAACTATGTCAAGTCTAGGACAGTTTGCAGTACCCATATATGGTGACACTAAGAAAACTAATGGTAAAACAGCTGATGCTCTGCTGACACTCTTTTTACTGTATTTAAGGCAGCTCCATTCTTGGTCACATTGTCATTCTCTGCCACTGATTCTGTCTTTAGCATGACTCTTCTTAAACTACGCAGAGCTCATCCCTAAATCCACAATTACAAATAGTAAGAAATGAGGAGTGGTAATACTTGTGCATAACAAATTACTTAACAAATTGTGTATTGTTGCAAGAACACAAGGATGATGAAGGGAGAATGATCTGTGTGAAGGCCATTAATGGGAAGACGATCGATTTCTGTAATATAGATGCTCCAAAACAGGAGGATGTAGATTTTTTTTAAAAATATAAAGTTATTAAGATTGTCGAGGCTGTGGAAAATGGGCATATACTTTTGGGGGGGGATTCGTGCGAAATATTTACCTCTTCACACTTTTCAGCAACTTCCTGTGAGCAGTAATCAAATTACTTCATGAAAGAAGTAATCACAATAATTCAAATGTCTATAGACATCATATAATCATCTTTTTTTTTTTTTTTTTCATTAATCAACACTGTGGAAACATTACACCCTTGTTTTTTGAACTATAACATCTAGTAGTAGAACGGGAGCCATATTACACAATTATTATTACCATTATTAAGTGATCGGCAAAGTGTGCATAAAAAAGAAAAAGCACTGGAACCTAGGAGGAGGAAGATTGTAAGCCCCACAAAGGGCAGGGTAAGGGACACAATATAAATATGAACGCTCTCACCTTCAAGTTCAGTTGCTCCCAGTACCAGCTCGGTTTATTGTGTGTCTTCAACTATAAGCAATAAATCTAACTCAAATATGCCAGACCAAGAGATTTCATTTAATTATTTCTGTGATGAAAAGAGTTTGTCGAATTGAGCATTAACTGTGTGGTGGAGGGGCCTAGGCCTATTAGGCTCAGGTTTGGGCCTTCTCATTCCCACAACAGTGAATTGGTGAGCCAGCCAGGAGAGGATGCATAGCAACGCTTGGGCAGAACCACTGTTGCTCAGCTCACTTGGTGGCCACCAAAAGAAGGTAAGCAGAGCCTGCTAAAAATCTGCAATATACTAATCGTGCATGAGCGTGGTGTGCATCCGGCCAGGCTATAGCAGCAAGCAGCCTCTCCTCTAAAGGACCAAAGAGCCTACCATTACTAAAAATTAAGGTCTGGTGTAAACATCACATGCATGAATGAAGTACCAAATTACTAATAAATTGTGCATGTAAGAAAGATATCATGATTGATTGAATGGATGCTTAATGTCATGATAGTGTTGTGGCTTGTTGTATGCACTGTGTTTGCTGGAGGTTTCTCTGGTATGGTGTGGCTTACTGATTGTGTTGTGTCTACAAGACGGTTGAGAGTATAACACCTACAGATACCGCCTATTCTGTCTTGAGGAAGTTTATCAGGATAGGGTCTGCACGGGTAGGCAAAGAATAAAACCCAAGAGGGGTCAGCTGGCATAACTTCCGCAGATACATCTTTACATCCTGTGAAGGTACAGACTGTTTCTTTAGGGTCACAGTGAAGGAAGGGGCTGAATTGGCAGGAGGTTATAAAGAAAATAAAGAGTCGCTAAGGGGTCTACAGGACGGCAATACTAGCCAGAAAACTGCAATAACACTGTGTGTAGGGCAGAATCCAGCAGAGTCTGAGATAACGCTACAAACAGGACAGGTTTCAGAGTATGACAGTGCTAGCAAATGTGTGTGTGTGAAGAAAAGAAATGAGAATGATAGTGACTGGAGCTCCTACTGTGCGCAACCTGTGCGCCACCTTATCCAGGTGAAACCCATTCAGGGCAGGACAATTTGTAGTACAACAAAGTCATGAAGGAAACAGAGTTCACGTGGAGTTCCAACCAGTAGTTGGAACAATAAAAATGACAATGAAGGCAGAAGACTTAATGTCACAGGGTGGAGAAGAAATAACTCAGGATAATCAGGGTCAGAGCACAAAGATACAAACTACACAAACCTTGAGGCACACTGAGCAATGGAAAGAAGCTTGACAGAAAGGGGATATTACAGAAAAAAAATGGATAGGGAAAATTATCATAGAGCAGGAGAAAGGGAGGCAAGAGCACAGGCCAATAAGCCAAAAACAGCATCCAGACTTATTACATTTGCAGACAGGGATAGTGATAGTGAGAGTATGAACAGTGACAGTAAGAACTCTATTAGACTTGAATCAAAAATGGGAAAACATAAATCGACCCTGCTTCTTAAGCACCGACTGTGTGAGGCATCCACACCCATAGATGTCAGTGAAGATGAGGAGGAGAAGGGACATCCATGTTCAGACAAAGAGAGTTCCAAGACTAGTGCATGGAAAATTGTGGATTGAGCCTGAAGATTTAGCAAAAAAAAGAGAAAAGAAAAGTGGTGAAGCTATAGAAAAGCTGATACATAATTCACAGATACGGATGGACATGACAGAACAAAGGAAACCTGATTGAATGAGACTTTGCAGTGGCAAAGTGTTGCAAACAGAAGAGGAGGAGTCTGATACATACTCTAGGGCCCCATTGGTTGTCAAAGGGGGTCAACAACAATATGTACCATGGATATGGTGGGGCTACCAGGCAGATTGCCAGATTTGACAGAAGGAGCAGGAAAATGGATAAAAGCCTCTGAGGAGAGTACAGGGGGCATAAGGCTGGCACAGGGAAATATCAAAGCTTTGTTAATGCATGTGGCAGGGAAACCTCCAACAGAGGAGCTTTTCACTAAAGCTGGAATGGTTCATGCACTCACTGGACACAAAGTGGATCATGTTGGGTTTGGAGGCTTCAGAAACCCATTGTGGACGGTGCTCTGACAAAAATATCCTTAGAAAATGGATCCTTCAAAACTGGAAGAGGAAGAGCTGAAGGAGGAGGAATGTGTACACAAGTTCTTGCACGCATTCCAACGCAAATGGAGAGAGGAAACAGTAAGTCCATGGAATGCTAATGCAGAGCACCTGTTTAAACTGATGGTAAAGAAAAGCATGCCCAGCCAGTGCAAAAGCATCTGAGCAATGTAGTTGGGTTGCTAAAGGTGGAATGGCCAATGTTCTCTGAGCACATAGTACATCATGTGGAACAATCCCGGAAAGATAAAAAAGATACAGAAGAACAAAACAAGCAGCTGCCCAGTAAACTCTCACAACTGCAGTTGGGAGAATTGACAAAATGCAATAAAAAAAAAGAGAGAGACAAAAGGCAGAGAAAAAATACAAGCGTACAAGCACCCATAGTGACAGCTACGCCACAATTGGAGCCCACAGCTGAAGTGAGGCAAACCATCTCCACCTGCCACACCAACGCCAGCACTCCCTCCGATTCATGTGCATGTGAATCCACCAAGGGACGACTATCATCCACCACAAGGATGAGGAAGACCAGCACAAAGGGGTGCTCCACCCCAATGAGGAGGATGGAGAAGTCAACCAAGGCAACAGCTGCAAAACTCAAGCCAAAAGCAGCAGTCACTCAAGGAAATGAAGATGTCTGCAGGGGATGTAACCAAGCTGGACACAGGAGGAGGGACTGTCCAACTAACCCTTGCATAGGTCCTGCTGCAAACTGGCAACAATAGGGGTGCCCAGAGGAACCTGAGGGGGATATAATGTCAACAGTCATTTCAGTACAACCACAAGGTGAACTCACCATACCAGTAACCATCGATCAGCAGGAAAATCAGTTTATGGTGGATACAGGGGCAATTTCTTCATGCATTGGGAAGAGAGGCTAAAAACTCTCCCTCTCCAGTTCATCTGTTAACTGTCGGCTTCTCTGGAAAAGTACAAATAATACCCCACACATAGCCTATCCCAATGTGAATTGCTGGTAAAATAATAGTTGAACCTCTACTCTACTCACTTCAAACTCCAATCAACCTGCTTGAAAGTGACATGCTATGTCCCTTTTTAAAAGCCAACATCATGTGCACACCGGATGGTCTGTACATAGATTTTCCAGAAAACTCATCACATGGAATCATGCCTACAATGACACCACAAGATGGCATGCTTTTGCAGCCCATATTGTATTGGCTACAGCTGATACCTCAGGATTCAATGCTGCAACATCAATGGAAAACATGGGAGCCATGGGTGAGGGCTTAGAATATCAATCAAAACATATGATGATGTACTAACAGAAAGGATGAAAGAACACAAACAGATGTCCTTCACAGAAGAACAGGAAACATTACTGCAAAAAGCATCAGATTGTGTATGGCCAAAACACAACAATGATGTGGGATTGATTAAATCAGCTCAGCCAGTAAGTATCAAATTAAAACAGGGAGTCAAATTACCATATCAGAGACAGTATCCACTCAAGCAGCAGGCAATGGAAGGAATTAAGCCTACCATTGATAGCCTTGTAAAAGCCGGAGTACTAGTAAAAACAAAAAGCCCCTGCAACACTCCCAGTTTTCCAATAAAAAAAAACACATTCTGATGACTACCACTTGGTATATGATTTGAGAGCTATCAGTGCTATTGTTGATGCTGACCCTACGGGTTTTCCAGATCAACACACCTTGCTGTCTAACATTCTTCCAGAAACACGGCGATATACCGTGTTTGATTTGCGTTCAGCATTTTTCAGTGTGCCCATACACCCTGACTCACAGTATTTGTTTACATTTACTTATCAAGGTCAGCAATACACCTATTTTCGAACAGCACAGGAGTATTGTGAAAGCCCATCAGTGTTTAACAGAGTGTTAGCACAGGATCTGCAACGTCTGAATATTCCTAGCACTATGATTCAGTATGTGGATGACATGTTGTTTTGTAGCCCAACAAAAGAACAGTGTGAAGCTGACTCAATAGCTGTACTTACAGCTTTGGCTACAGGAGATCATAAGGTCAGTAAAGAAAAGTTGCAGTTCTGTCAGCAAAAGGTTGAATACCTAGGCAAGCAATTCAGTGGTGATAAAAGGTTTATTGCACACTCACAGGTGGAGGCTATAACAAAGGCTCCCAAACCACAGACAATGGCGCAAATGCTCTCTTTTCTGGAGATGGCAGGGTACAGTATTCCATGGAGTTTTGACTATGCCTTAAAGGCATCACAGTTGAGGGCATTAATCGGAGCAGCAGGTCAGACAAAAATGTGTCACACAAACATGGGTCATGTTTCAGAGATGAAAAGGGAAATTATGCAGGCTATGGCATTGCTCAGTTAAATGACGATGGCACAAAATTTTCTGAAGTGCAAAGAATGATGATTAATCAACCATGCTCTGCTCAATTAGCAGAAATTAAAGCCCTGACAGCTGCTTGTCAGTTGGCAGAAGGCAAAAGTGTCAATATTTACACTGATTCGGCCTATGCATACGGAATGTGTCATGTTTATGGTAACATTTGGAAGCAGAGGGGGTTCCAAAGAGCTGATGGCTCACCCATTATGCATAATGGAGAAGCGATTGCCCAGTTGTTAGAGGCTATGCAGTTGCCCAAAGCATTGGTAATTGTAAAATGCCCAGCACACCAAAAAACAAATACTCTTATGGCCAGAGGTAGAAATGTGGCAGATGAAATTGCACGCCAAGCAGCAGGAAGTTTGAGTCTGATTGCACCTCTTTTGGCAGAAGACCCCGGTCCTACAACAGACATAACCTCTCTCATTCAGGCACAGGAGGTTGCTAGTGTGTATGAAAAAAGTGTGTGGCAATATGGAATACACAAGATTGCCCTCATAAAGACTTATGGAGAGGACCAGCAGGCCATTTTTTTGTACCTGTTTCATTGGTTCCTACATTGATTAAAGATATGCATGGTCAGGACCATTGCGCAAGGGGGGGACTTTCTGAAAAGGATTCAAAACGCTTGGTGGTCACCATATTTGGCAGGAATGGTGGACAGAGCATTGCATGAGTGGGAGGAATGGCTGCATATAACAGGAAAGCTTTTTCGGTCCACACTGGACATATTTCATCACCTGATGGGCCGTTTAGACATCTGATGATAGACTATGTGGACATGACTGAAAGGGTCCAAGGTAAAAGATACATGTTGGTGGTTGTGGATAGATTCAGTAGATGGGCAGAGGCAATACCAACTAGTGGTCCAGATGCTAAGTCAGTGGCTAAATTTATGTGCAAAGAAGTATTTTCTACGTTTGGAATGCCACATAAAATCAGCTCAGATAACAGACCACATTTTGTAGATGAAATTATGAAGATCGTGACTAAGGCATTGCGAGTTAGACAAAGGTTTTGTTGTGTGTACCATCCACAATCACAAGGTATGGTGGAAAGAGCTAATGGCAGTTTCAAAGCAAAAATGGAGAGGAAGGAGTAGCTCCTGAGAGTGGGAGAAGTGAGGAGGCGGATGAAAGTTAAAGGGGAAAAGACAACCATAAGGGGACCATGGGATGTGATAATTCGCATACTAATGCTCTTGGCTGAACTGTGTTCAAGTGCGCAAGGACAACAAGGGCAGAACAGTACCTTCTCTCTGGCAACAACTAGCCCACCTAAGAAAACACATCAGATAGCTAACTGTGCTATAGCTGTCAGGGTGTTGGCTGCATCACAGGGAAGATTATCCCTGGGAGAAATTGTGGTGTTAGCCTACTCTAAACTTTCTACACATGACCGCATCGCAGCTAAAATACCTTATGCACCTATCATGCACGGATTGCCACTGAAGAAAAGATGTGAAGGTGAGGGTTAGATGATGGTACTTATTCGATGCTCGCATGACAACTGTACTAATGATGACTCAGACAAATTCATGACCAAAAAGTGAGCACAGCAGCTTCTCTCACTGTGGCCGGTACACACAGACTAAGACAGAGCCAGATGCAGAAAAAGACTGGGTTGATTCCCAGACCAGTGAAACAGCAGTACTAATTAGGTTAAAGACATTGCGGTGGCAAACCAATATGTTATACCAGTGGGTAAAATATTTAGCTGAAAAACTGAGTAAGGAAATGTGCGTGACATGTTACAATAAGTAGAGAACCCCACAGGTGAAACCCATCCCAGTTACAAAAGAATGTTGGATGGGCGGGAGGTTGTGTTTTGCTCATTGTCTGGTGCTCATGGCAGGAGGTAATCAAACGCAGGCAAAGATGTGACGGGATAATGTCTGTCCAGAGCTGCTTGATGGACCAGTGGCAAAAGAGGAGATTCTTATACCCACAACTGTCCAATTGACAGATAATGTAGTGTTTCCATTCTGCATTGCAAGGGGAGAGGAATTTGATAATAAATAACATATCATGGAATCAGGAACCTCACGGTATACCAGTGGAACATAGTGCCATATCAGATGGCTGGATAAAAGCTGGTTAGGTTGAATCAGCTATACCCTTGTGGGGATCTGTAGCTGCAGGGCAATCAGCAGCTCTAAATAGCAAATGGGTAAATCATTTATGGTATAACCAACAGAGATTCATCAATTACACAGTACTGGTAGTCAAGGGAATAAAAGAGCAGCTTCATGCCACCTCCATTGAGCACTACAGAACACATTTATTCTTGATACCATGTTGGCAGAAGAACAAGGTGTCCGTGAGCGCATAGGTGAGGAATGTTGCACTATCATTCCAATGCATACAAGAACAGAGGGAAATATAACCAAGGCCCTGGAAAAATGGAAAAATCTGAGAAATTAACATGTTCACGATACAAATGTGGGTCAACAGGGGACTCATGGTGTGATTGGCTGAGTTTTATGTCATGGAAACAGGCAATGACTTAAATAGGGATGGTTATAGGAATGGTGTTGTTAATGATACTAATGGTGATGTGCTGTGTAACTCCTCTGATCCAATCACTAATGTAGAGAATGATGGCAACTGTCACTGGTCAATTTCCTGTGAGCCCTACAGGTGAAGCAAAGGAGGACTTGGCAGACTCAGACATCTGTGAGATGGAGGGCAAATTAATGTAAGAATGGCATGTACTCAAAAGTTATGATCAGAGTACAAACATTTATGAAGTAACGTCTAGCACGACACATGTATATGAAGGAATGGATGAAATTGGTTGTAGCAAAAATTATACAATTGGTAGAGTTTAAACTAGACAAATTATGGAAGTGATACCAGAAATTTACGATGATTAGCCTGCAGACTACACCACAACAGATTTACCAGAATATATTTTCCCTATGGATAGGTATGGACACTGGAAAAGATATCCCTATATAGACCTCCCTGAATGATATATAGTGTGCTTAGACAAAGTGATAGTAACCAGGTGGGTAACTCAAAGAGACTTACTGAGCAGTAATCAAATTACTTCATGAAAGCCAGTAATCATAATTATTAAAATGTCTAATGATCATTTAAGTATTTTTTTTTATTATTAATCAACACTGTGGAAATATTACACCCTTGTTTTTTGAACTATGACATCTACTAATAGAACAGAAGCCGTATCACACAATTATTTACGAGATCCGGCAAAGTGTGCATTAAAAAAAAAAGCACTGGAACCTAGGAGGAGGAAGATTGTAAGCCCCACAAAGGGCAGGGTAAGGGACACGATATAAATATGAGTGCTTTCACCTTCAAGTTCAGTTGTTCCCAGTACCAGCTCGGTTTATTTTGTGTCTTCAACTATAAACAATAAATCTAACTCAAATATGCCAGACCAAGAAATTTCATTTAATTATTTCTGTGATGAAAAGAGTTTGTCGAATTGAGCATTAACTGTGTGGTGGAGGGGCCTAGGCCTATTAGGCTTGGGTGTGGTCCTTCTCATTCCCAAAACACACTTTAATCAGATTCTGGATGCTATTTTGGATAGGACAACATATTCTAGAAAAGTTTCAAAGAATAGACTTGCAATGCACCTGCTTATAAAACACCTGGGTGTGGTAGATGTCTGGAGACAGAAAAATCCCAAAGAAAGAGAATATACTTTCTACTCACACAACATAAAATGCATTCTAGAATAGATAATGATAATATCCAAAAGCATGATCGAGTCTTTTTTGGATAGTAAAATAGGGGTTATAGCACTAACAGACCATGCTACAATAGAACTGTGCCTATCAACTGATGTTCAAAGAGTGACGAGTAGTAGGTGGAGACTTAACACTTCTTTATTTCAAGACCCAACATTTAAACAGTTGTTATGTGAAGAACTTTTGAACAATTTTTCCAAATAAGTTTTTGTTCCACTGAAAGGATGGGTACTCTTCTGGGAGGTCTCCAAGGCATTTCTTAGGAGCAAAATCATAGCCCATACATCAAAGCTGAAGACAGAACATAGGGAGGTAAATTGTAAATTAAGTTAAAGCAAAGGTATAGTGAGACCTTATTGAAACAGAAACAGATATTTCCCATTCAAGCGAATAGGAAACTGTTCTCAGACATTTGAACCCCACTATATGTGATACTAAATATGAGATAAATGAGGTGTATAATAAGAAATAATTTGCCACATTCAGGCTCAAAACGAATTCCTACAAAAGTGGAAAAAAGTCAGGACAATTGCTAGCAAGACAATTAAAGCAAGAGGAAGCCACATGCATTATATCAAGCCTTAAGGATGAATCTGGACAAGTGGTGAATACACCTCACGAAATTAACAAAGTCTTTAAAAAATTCTATTCACATCTGTATACTTCAGAGACTCCTGTTAATATTGAAGAATTGAATGCATGGTTTTTGAGAATTGATCTTCCTACACTGTCGTCTAATCAAGTAGAAACTTTGGATGGTTCGATTAAAGACGATGAAATCAGAGCAGCTACTAAATTAAAGAAGTTGGGAAAGGGCACAGGATTAGATGGTTTCCTTGTCAAATATTATAAAAACTACATTGATATTTTGACACCTATCTCAATGAAGGTATATTCTGAGGCTATATTTACAGGTGAGTTACCCAGTACATTCAATCAGGCAGTATTTTAGTGATCCTCAAAAAGGGAGAGGCCACACTTGACCAGCTACAGGCCTATCAGGTTAGCAGGGGTTGATTAAAAGATATTAACCAAGATATTTGCTACACACCTAGAGTATATCCTACCAGACATTATGGATTTACAGTGGCAAGAAAAAGTAAGTGGACCCTTTGGAATCACCAGGTTTTCTGCATTTAAAAATTTAAAAATGTCATCCAATCTTCATCTAAGTCACAAGTATAGACAAAAAAGATGTACTTAAGCTAATAACACAAAAACAAATATAACCTTTTAAAGGCTTTATTGAACACACCCATTAAACCTTCACAGTGGTGGTGAAAAAAACAAGTGAACCCTGGGATTTACCTACACAACGTTCAGGAGGAATTTCGGACCATTCTTTCTCAAAGAACTGCTTCAGCTCAGCCAAATTCTTAGTCTGGGCTCTTACTGGGCCACTCCTGAAGGGGAATTTCTTTGTCTGAAGTCATTCTATAGAAAATTTACTTTGAATTTTACGGTCATCGTCCTGCTGTGTCACCCAACTTCTACTGAGTTTCAGCTGGCGGACAGCCACCCTGAATTATCCTTGAAGATACCTTGATAAACTTGGGAATTAATTTTCCACTCTATGATGGTGAGCTGTCCAGGCCCAGAGGCAGAAAAGCAGCCCCAAGTCATGATGCTTCCTCCATGTTGGTATGCAGTGCACTTTTTACACCAGACATAGAGCTGCATGTCTCCCAAATAATTCAACCATAGTTTTATCAATCCAAAAAACATTT
This sequence comes from Xiphias gladius, assembly GCF_016859285.1. Taxonomy (NCBI): domain Eukaryota; kingdom Metazoa; phylum Chordata; class Actinopteri; order Istiophoriformes; family Xiphiidae; genus Xiphias; species Xiphias gladius. The sequence continues at coordinate 7,719,699 of NC_053404.1, forward strand.
TCCCAGTAGTGTTGTGGAGTGTCAAGCTGCTCTTTGATAAACTTCAGTAGTGCAGTGATGTTTTCTTTGGACAGCACCAGCTTCCTCATCCTGTCCTGCTATGGACACCATGCTCCATGCACCGTGATTTGTGTATGGTAGACTCATGAACACAGATGTTAACCAATTTCAAATAAACTTAAAAAATGGGACAATGGATGACAATTACTTTTGGAAGTGTAAAAATGAAGAAGTTACTTTCCTCATATTAATGTGGGAGTGTTCTTTTGTTTCTTCGTTTTGAAAACAATCAACTAAATGTATTGGTGAGTGGTTGCATAGGCCATTGCTAGAATCTCCTCAGCTGTGCTTATTAGGAGACTCTCCTGCCCACCAGGTATAACCAAATAAAAATTTTAAATTGCAATGGAAGGCTTAATTGCTGCTTTACAGGTTTTTTGCCAAAAAAACAGAGTTTGTAGAATGGTTAAAATTAATGACATACACTGTCTCTTTTGAATCTCTTAATCGCAAGGACTAACAATTACCAAGGAAAGTTTTGTGAAGTTTGTTCTAATTTTCTGATGTACATATTGGAAGGCACCTTAACGGTAAGCAAATATTCCTATATTTTGTTTAGTAAATGTTCTACCCCAATGATTGATATTGGTGCCCCCTTATTATTTTTATTCTCCATTTGTCTCCACAATTTAATTTTTTTTATTGTACTTGTAGATAAAATTTGTGCCCCTTTCATTTATTTATTTTAAGCTTTCTTCTGTTCGATGCGTTACCTATTTTTCGTCGATTTATTGTGAAAAGTGGTCTTGTGTTTTATGTTTTGTGCTATATATATATATTGAAAAAGTAAATAAAAAAACTTAACTACAAAAAAAAACTTGTATATCAATACTGTGAGAATGTGCTTTGGTTTGCACGTGCTGAAGCGCCTTCTGCTATTCTTTTAGTTCTGAAGTTCTCTCAAAATATTTTTTCTTAAAAGACGATGGAAAATAAAAATATTTTTCCATTTCAAACTCTGTGGCAATTAAGCGTACCCAGGGTAATTATTAAATAAATCAGTAATTTAGACCAACTACTAAGTCTTAATAAGTGAGCTAGGAGCAGAAGACGGGCTGTGTGACCTACACATAGTAACTTTCTAACAACAGCACATTTTCTCTTTGAATGGAGTAAGTACCAGCTATAACAGTGAGCCTGTCACTTGAAAGAGTGTTGCATTATGGAATGATTTTAGCCTTTACCAACTTTCTTTAAGTCCATTTAATCACTTTTTTTTAGTGAACCATGCCTAAAAATGTTTAGAAAGTCTAATTTAACTGACAGGATTTTCAGATTGTCAGACAAGCCACACAAAGATGGGTTTAAGTCATGGTATAAAGAACATATTACTTGGTTGTTGCGTTTTTAATAGATTTCTGTATTTAAATGTGACAGAAAATGTAAACGATGTTAAAAAATGCACATATACATAGTGTAAACACACACACACACACACACACACACACACACACACACACACACACACACACACACACACACACACACACACAAACCTGAAGGACCTGGAGCAGCACTAACAGTGTGGGGTCAGCTTAGAGCAGAGGGTCCAATAGACTTAAATTTGTCAACTTGTTCTTGCAAAAATGTGCACTCATTTTTGAGAAACGTGATCTCTATCTTCTGCTTTGCCACCTCAACTTGAGCTGGACAACGAAAACAAAACAGAGAACCAAAAAATGTCAAGGGTTTCCAATCCCCTGTTAAGTTAAACTCCGGGTAATGGATTAATTCCAGTAGAAGAGGGCATAAGAAACCTGCCTTTCCTCACAGACTGTCTTTAAACTCACTTAACTTTAACAAATTGTATCAGGATACTTCTGGTGAGTAAATAATGCAGATATGTTTGCAACATAGGTTACAGGTAATCCATTATCAATTGTTAAAACAATAATTATGGTTACTATCTATGATTAATAGTAATTCTGCTCAGAAATCATAACAATGACAGGTAGATTTCCCCTTTCAGTCTGTGCACTCCTGAGCGGTGTCAACAGTACCCAGCAGTTCATAACATACTGCACATGTGCACATTGAAAAAAAACGCTTTTATACACAAAACAGAAAAACAGAATAAGACTCATAGAATCTGGATATGATGTTTTGTTTTATGTTTTTATGAATGAAATGAAACTGAACGATGAATGAAACTGAACGATCAGATGATATACAAACCTCCATAAAAGCTGTTTATTAATTAAATGCATTTAAAAATCATTTTTGACACCTTGGCACTAAGTTTCCTTTGTTACTCCATAAATCTGTCACATTGAGTTCCCTATGCAGCTTTGACTTTCCCAGGGAGGTGGTTCAGCACCTGCAGAATAACATCAGAGCGTACAAAAGGAACATATCAGAGCAGTGCAGTCTGTGGAAATACTTGGTTTATGTGCCCCAAACAAACATTTTATCATCCCAGGAAGGTCAAAAAAAAATTCTGTGGCAACAGTTAGCTAAAGTTAGTCTGCTAAGCTTGCAAAGATAACAGTATTAGTTACTAGTGATGGGCGGATGAAGCCTTATGAGGTTTCAGGGCTTTCTTTGTATTTGTGCCGAAAAAGATGCTTCGGGGCTTCAAATGAAGCAAACACAGCAGTGGTTTGTAGAACTTATAGCAGCCCTTCAAGACTTGGGCCAAGGTACTACAACATTTCTCTGATTTTAATAGTTTTTGTATCATATGTGAGCAATTAAAGTCCAAGAAGCCCAAGTGTTATTTATTAAATATGTAATACTTTTGTTCACAAGTGCTGCATTAAATCTAGAGGATGTTCTGCAATATGTTATGTTACGTTATGTAGTCTTACCAGAATTATAAACATTGCTGCATAGGGGTTAGTGTCACGCATGATACATTTCAACATTGTAGTTATCAGTGAGGTGCTATGGACAAGAATTTCCAAAACAATAGCATTTTCTGACCATGCATGTGCACTGTTGCTATTCAAACTCAACGATTAATCAAATCATGAGTAATTCTCTTTGAAACTAGTAGTTTTTTAAGCCTCATTGAGCTGAACATATATGACTTGTTTTTGAGTAAAATAAATATTTTTTATGGAATATTTGGACTATATTAAATACTAGAGTAAACATACTGTGCTATTTATCACAGGCCACTTAGTGTCACAGTGTAGATAGAACATTCATTTTAAAACCTCTCAAAAATTTAAACAGTAGTACAAAATAGCCTATGTGATGTTCACATTCAAAACTAACTATTATAATTTTATTAATCAAGAAAGGACATAAGGCCAAACTATTTACACATGTAAACTGAACTCAATTACAAAATTAAATTCTGAACATTACACAGTAATAGTAACAATAACAGTGTCACTAAAAAATACAAGAATGCATCAGGGTTCACAATCAGTTAACCATTACATGGTGGTTACATTATATATCTGTGTGCTCATACATTGGCAATATGTGATGGTTTCTGCATGTGTCTTGGACATATGTGTATTGCATTTTAGGCATATGATGCTTGGTTTTAGATTTCTTGGTGCACAGAGTGTGCACCTTTTCCTTTTGTCTCTTCTGTCCTGGCCCTTGTATGTCTCGCATCAATTCGGCCAAGTTGGGCACCTCTATTATCAAAACAGATCCCCCATGACAACAAATGCAATGTCTGCAATGACATGGTGCCACAAAAAAATGCTCAATCATGCCGGAAAAATTGAGGTAGATTAATATCTTGATCTGAATACACCAGAAAGAATAAACAGACCAATGTATGCTTGGATGTCTGTCCAGTCTACCTCCTTCTAGGTCTCTTTGAACACCAATCCCTCCTGCAGTTTGTCATATTTAGGACTATGGCTTTAATTGGCTCCATCAGTAACAGCTCAAAGCAAGATTTTGTGTCATCATGCCAGGATTTGGCATACCTTGTTGGCCCTGGGGTCATCCTGATAACATTCTAAGATGACAGTCTGCCATTCCTCTCAAATGGGTATGAAGACTGGGAATTCCTGTTCTTAGAATGGATTTCCTGTGATCCAATGAAATGATATTACCTCGTTTAATTATATTATCATTTTTGGATCTGACCTGGATTTGTTTAACTTCTATACTGATATCTCCCGGTAATTTGTCAAACAATCACTGATGTTTGGTATTGAAGTTGAGGGTTCAGATATACAGCTAGGTCCATAAGTATTTGAACAGTGTCACTATTTTTGTAATTTGGCTTCTGTACACCACCACAGTGGATCTGAAACAAAGTCATCAAGATGTGATTGAAGTGTAGACTTTAAGCTTTAATTCAAGGGGTTTAACAAAAATACTGAATTAACCATTTATACATAGTCCCTCATTTTCAGAGGCTCAAAAGTAATTGGACAATTGAAAATTGATCAGTTTCATTGCCAGGTGTAGCCTGGTCCCTCATTATTTCATCACAAATTAAACAGACAAAAGGCCTGGAGTTTATTCTAACTGTTTGCATTTGGTATGTCTGTGAAGATTCTCAGTCATCCAGGTCATGGTATTCTGTAAGTGCTATGCGAAGGCAACTGGACTTGCTTGAAGTTCTTGAAGATGTTTTGCCTTCAGACCTGAAGAAGCCTTTAAGATGAAAGGTGAAACATCTTCAAGAACTTCAAGCAATTCCAGTTGCCTTTGCATAGCACTTACAGTATTTGCAATTGTTAGCTACTAATGGGATCTCTCAGTATGTGGTCCAAAGATGTGTTGATGCAAATGAAGGGGGCTGTCATTAGGCTGAGGAAAAAAACAAACCTATAAGACAGATAGCATAAAGTTTAGGAGTGGCCAACACCAAAAGGCCTGGAAGACCACGGAAGACAACTAAAGTGGATGATCTCAGAATTCTTTCCTTGGTGAAGAAAAAACCCTTCACAACATCCAGCCAGGTCAAAAACACTCTTGAGGAGGTAAGCATATCATTGTCAATGTCTACAATCAAGAGACGCCTTCATGAATGTAAATACAAGGGGTTTACCACAAGGTGCAAACCAGTGATAACACTCAAGAACAGAAAGGCCAGATTAAACTTTGCCAGAAAACTAGATTAACTTGTACTAGAATGATGGGGAGAAAAGAGTATGGAGAAGGAAATGAACAGCTCATGATCCAAAGCTTACCACATCATCTGTCAAACATGGTGGAGGCAGTGTTATGGCATGGGTATTAATGGCTCCCAATGGAACTGGGACACTGATGTTTATTGATGATCTGACTGCTGATAGAAGTAGCATGATGAATTCTGAAGTAAAGAGCTATACTATCTGCTCACATTCAGCCAAATGGTGCAAAACTGATAGGATGGTGCTTCTCAGTACAGATGGATAATGACCTAAAACATACTGCGAAAGCAACCCAAGAACTTCTCAAGGCAAAGAAATGGAATATTCCTCAATGGCCAAGTTAGTCACCTGACCTCAACCCAGTTGAGCATGCTTTTCACTTACTGAAGAGAAAACTGAGGCAGAAAGACCCACAAACAAGCAGCAACTGAAGGCGGCTGCAGTAAAGGCCTGGCAAAGCATCTCAAGGAAGGAAACTCAACATTTAGTTATGTCTATGGGTTCCAAACCTCAGGCAGTCACTGACTGCAAAGGAGTTTAATCAAAGTATTAAAAATACACGATGTCCTGGAAGCGTCTTAACAGTTTTATGACAGTGAATTTTCTTAATAACATAACAAACTTTTGAAAAAGGGATTTCAAGATCTGTGGCAATTGTCTTATAGCCCTTGGCTACAAGGCATGTTTTTTGATAATAGGATTTCTGATGCTCTCAGACAACACTTGTCTTCACCATTGTGAAAAAGAAAGTGTAAACAGTCAGCCCCTTTTTATGCAGTAAAAGGGGCTGGTTAATAATACACAAGTGAGTGTTATTTGTTTTTTATTTTGTTTTTAAGGGTGCCAATAATTGTGTCAAGCATACGTTTTATATATATAGATTTTTTCACTATATGAAAGCATTCTTTTGTTGTTGTTCAGTAACTTTGGACATTTTATTAAATATTCTGATCATATAAAAATGGTTAATTTGCATTTATTTCTGAAGATATTCTAAGTCTGTACTTAAAATTCATGTATGCCAATAATTTCAACCAGGACCGTATACATTAAAGTCTTCAAATTAAAATCAATTAACATTAGGACTTGAAGATATTATTTTAACACTGGCTGTCAGTTTAATACAGACTGAGTCACTCAATGCTTCAAACTGTCAAGCATCCAATACAGACTATATGCTGTTTTTGTTCCATGTAATGATCATTATGTGAGAAAATAATTACAGTGTTTGAATCATCATTTAAAATGATAAATATTTCTTTTAATAATATAAAATGAAAGAAAAACAGCTCACTTTCCACTGCTCAAAGAACCCACCCACCTTTCTTTGTAAAAAATTAGCTGACATACTATTGCCCTTTTTTTCTCTCTCTTGTCTTTCTTTTCATTTTTGGAAGCTAGGTTTTTCCTTAGTAAGCTGAGACATGATGCTCCACCAGCATTCCTCACTCGCAGTTCACTACTGAGGCTCTCTGGATGTTTACTTTTTACCAAAAACAAGAAAATAAAAACAAATTGTTAGTTTCATTATTACAATGTAAGTAAGTATTCTATTAATGATGATAGGCTAAGAGTTTAATATTGAAAAAAAATTACCTAATGTTCTAATAATATTTTAGGGCACCTGTCAGTCACAGGCCCTTAGAACTGTTCTACAGTTGTTTTAATTTTTGGAAACGCAGTCATAAGTGAACAAATATAGAGTAGAGGACTGAGGCAGCATGTATCTATATTCAGATGTAGAATGGAAAAAAGAGGTTTTCCCAACCTCACAGTTTGGGGTCTGTCAGTTGAAAAATCATACACCCAAGCACAGATGGAATGAGCTAGGGACCAGATGGTAATGGTAATAAACGCAGAGCTATAATTGATAAAAAGTAATCTGACAAAGGTATTCCTCCCCTCAAGATGTTCAATAGCAGTGTGGGAGACTGGAACCTCAAATGACCTATTTGGTCGATTCGTAAACTGTGATGGAGCTAAGGAAGCAGGTATACTGTGACATATGTAGGCAATGGACACAAATACATTTTCTCGATTTTGTGTAATACCATAATACAGCTTATTCAGTACAAAATTCCATACAGAGTAGAAAGCTAAGGTCATGGTATCATGTCCAGGCTAGCCTCTTTTTCCCAAGCTTATGTAACCCAATGCAATCTCTCATTCAGCATTTTTTTTCATGTCTTTCTGAAAATATGAATTGTGTTTCTGGAGTTTACGTTCCATATTCTAAGATACTTTAAATTGTAATCCACTACAGCAGTTAATATAAGAATTTGAAACCTCTGTGATTTTAACAAAGTTAAACAACGATTAATTTGTGAGCACAGAAAAACTACAGCTCCCATGAAAAAAATTGCAGCATGAGTACTTAATCATAACTTGGTTTTGTCAAATTCATCAACGCTTTCTTGTAAAGACATTTTTCCAACTTTGTAGTTGTAATATCTTCTGTTTAAAAACTTCACTAGTGTTCAGTCCCCCATCCTACTGTTATTAGACATCTGAACAGACCGCAGACATTCCAGCTGTTATTGCAGACACCCCAGACACTCAACTGTCCTGCTGTTATTACATAGATGTGAACTAGCCACAGACACTGGTTTGTTTTCATTAAAGGCCAATAAAAAACCTAGATAAATACACATTGACATTAGATTATTATTCAAAAAAACTACCGTCTTTGCCTACCCATTCAAACTTTCTGGACAAACATGACGCATAAACTATCTTCGCCTGTGGGCTGCAGCATTCCAGTCTCCCCATCTGTATTCCCTCTGGGAGCCCTATCGTCAAGTTAACTTCCTCTGAAATATGAACGGCCCATACTGATTGCCTTAACAATTACTAGGAAAACAATCCTCTTCCTGGTATAATGTCTTCCAAGTATGACAGCTGCCTGCCTATAATCCTGGATGCCTGCTTAACAGCCCTGTTAAGCCACTTCTGCTACATTTGAGAGATGTCACCAAATCATGCTAGAATATCTGCTGAAATAATTCTTGGAAATTCACCAAGATATCTGAAGACATCTTGAGACATACAGAATGAGACATACCAAACCTCTTAAGGAAGTGAATGCTTTGATGAGTTTTGCCTAGTATGTAATCAGAGTTTTCAGACCAGGTGAGACATTAGGAGATCTACAAATTTAAAACACTTCACTGTACCCTCAGTGGGTAAAGGGGAGTGGTAGGTTTCATCTCCTGAAATCTAAATTTTTTTTGGTTTTATCTATATTGAATGACAAGTTTTTTTTCCCTACATCCCACGGACATCTCTCTCACCTCCATCCTATAGGCATCTTCATTGTTGTCATGGATGAGTTCAACTACTGTTGTATCATCTGCAAATTTAACCATTTTGTTGTTTTGATGTTTGGAAACGGTCATAAGTGAACAAACTATAGAGTAAAGGACTGAGGCAGCATCCCTGTGGTGTACTTGTATTCAGAAAATAAGTGGAAGAAATTTCTCACAGCTTCACTGATTGGGGTCTGCCCAATAAAAAAAATGATACAGCCAAGCACAGATGGAATAACCTAGACACATCTCGGAGTTCCAATATCAGTTTTGTTGGCACAATAATATTAAACAGAGCAGGAGACTGCATCTTCAGCTGACCTATTTGGTCGATAAGCAAACTGTAATTGATCTCAGGAAGTAGGTATGTTGCCATATACAGTGGGGTCCAAAAGTCAATCGTCTCTGACTTTTGGACCTCACTGTATGTAGGTTTTAACTAATTTCTCAAAGTATTTCATTACTTGTGTCAGAGCAATTGGCCTATAATCATTTAAACATGTTACTAGTGTTTTTTTTGTGATGAATATGAAAACACTCTCTGGTCAGTCTCCATTGACTTAAATTAATGTATTTATTCAGGATCCAGGAAACAGGCTCTACACATGGCAGACATCATAGAATCTGCTTATCTATTCCTTCCACCACCAGCATATTATACCAATACTGCAAGGTCATAGCTAGTCTCGTCTGAATAGAAAATTTCGGTAAGAGTAGTTTACAATAAACCTAATTTAGACACTGAGACACTACAATCTTCACAACTGGATAGTCCGGCGTCAAAGCTTACAATGTCCCTTTAGAGAATTACAAAAGCTAAATTCAACAGTGATTCAGCAATTATTCAATACATTTCAGTAAATTCTAACAGACTGGGGTAAAGGTACAATTGTTGTTTTATGAACAACCTGGCAAAGTGTCAGTGACTGATTACAAATATCAGTAAACACAGAGCAGAGCTGACTTGAGCAAACGTTTTTATGTGTCAGGGTCCATCAGGGCCTGCAGCTTTTTGTCAGATCTGAACACTTTATCTACCTCCCTCTCTGTCACTTGCAATGTACTGTCAAAAATGCAGTTTGTGTCTTGCATTGGTGGGTCGAACAGAGTCTTGAAGCAGGCATAAAAAAATTTTAATTAATCAGCTGGTAAAATACTTTTATTGTTGAGGACACTGGGTCTGGGTTTAAAATCAGTGATTTCTTGAAGTCCTTTCCACATTCACCTTGAGCTTTTCCCATTGTCGTTTCTTGGCATCTTTGATAGCCCTACATAGACCATACTGGGCCCTCTCTTACTGGTTCCCATCCTTAAGTTATTGCCTCCCAGAAATGTTTATCTGTGTTTTTTGGTAAAAGGGATGTTACAGGTTGGGATGCAGGAGTCCACAAAGAAACATACACTCACTTAATAGTACACCTAGCTAAAACTAAAGCAGTCTGATGAAACAGTCCTACAATGAATCCTACCTTCTTGAAGGTTATAATGTTCTTTTTTTTCTTGAAACTGTGTTAAAGGGGGGTTGATTTGACTGTATGATCATTTTGGAGGCTGCAATGTGTTGTACCGTTGAACTGTACTACATTATACAAAGACGTATGCCTGTTGTTTAGCCTACCTTCATTAATTTGAATGGCGTGGACAAAATAATACACCTGTCAACATAACGCAATACAGTTCAACAGCACCACAGACTACATTCTTCAAAATGATCACACAGTTGAATCAACACCTCCTTAACAGTTTCAACAAAAACTGAACATTAAAACCATTATGAAGGTAGGATTAATTGCAGGCCTGTTGTATTAGACTGCATTAGTTTTAGCTAGGTGCGCATAATAAATGGCAAACTGAGTGTATATAATAATAAAAATGGGGGAAAAGAAAGAGGGTTCCAGTGCCCTCTGTCACTGGGTACCATTCCTGATCCATGACAGCCACTCATAAAACAGCTTGTGTTGTGTTTAAAGACATAATCTCACCTACCTCACATACACACTCTGACAACTAAAATGACCATGTCTTCTCTTAGGCCACAAACACACGCAATAAACCTACAGGGGTACAAAAAAAAAAAGTCCTTCAAATGTAATGTCATTTAATGTCATTGTGTTTTTTATCATGTCCATATCTGTTAATTCACCTTTGTCTGTCTTCTCCATAAAAAATAACATTAATATGTTCATTGTGTTGTTAGATCACATGAACTGTTGCTATTTAATGGATTAAAGAATGATGATGCCCTTGGGTACAGCACCTGTGTGGTCCCTCACCACCCATTACCACTACTTTCAATTATCTAAAGCCAAAATAAATTCAAATCTAATTCTATGGTCACTGTGTTTTCTGTTGGAAGGTTGAATGACAACTAGCCACGAAAGTGTGATTTATTTACATGCAGTGATAATGACAGTACAACACAACCAATCTGTTTCAGCAACAATAGACGACACATCAGTGTTTTCTTTCAACTTACTGAATGTTAAAAGGGACAATCCACTAACTAGTACAGTAAAGGGCTCCATCACAGTTGTGTGAACACGGTCTGCATTCGGGGGGAGCCCATGGAGATGTACATACATATCAGTGTTGGATTAAGATGTAACATATTTATTGCTTTGTTTTTTTCAGAATAAGAACATTATAAGATGCTATTCAAAAGTTAATAGCTGAGTTAACACTGAGTAAGTGAAGAATTTTTGCCTGTATATTTTGATACACTGCGGAAAGAGTCTGTTATAAAGAGTATGGTCTAGACCTGCTCTATATGAAAAGTGCTGTGAGATAACCTCTGTTATGATTTGGTGCTATATAAATAAAATTGAATTGAATTGAACTGTTTATCCAGTAGCCAAAGACCCTGATACTGTATCATTCCTTTGACCAAATAATGTAATCTCAAGGTCCACTTGAGTCCTTGGAAAACTTCCGGTTCTCTAGGTATGAACAATGCTTCTCCACCCACCATGAGTTTGTAAAGCCTGTCTCTCCGGCAAGTCAGTGGAGTTGTTTCAGCACTCTGGTTTAAAATGAATATCATACAGCTAGAAATCAACATCTGAAATGACAAATGACTGACTGACCACCTTGTTGTACTTTTTGAATCATGTATTTATTATCACAGTCTATATTTATTATTATTGACATTGGTTTGGTTAAAAAATAAATGCACAGCAGGTGTTGAAACATGATTCGTAAACTAGTCAGCAACTGTGTTAATGTGTGCATGCATGTGTCTAAGTGTAGAAGGTCATTCTTTCAGCTGCTCCAAGTGAGTCTGAACCCTGAAGGCAGGGTGGCGTACTGGGCTTGGAAAACGATGTAGACTTGATGGGACGAGGCTGTGAATGGTGCGATGTTGGTTTCCTAAACAAACAAAAGAGAGAGGAAAATCTAGAAACATACTATTATATTCAAACTATCAATCATAGATATTATATACACTGCACACTTTCTCTAATATCTCACACATATTCTGCAATGTATACTGTTTAACTGTTATTTTATCAGTTAAGTGCTTATAAAGAAATATATGAATATGCACATGGCATGTGAATCAGTTTTCTATAATTACTATGTCTGCAGATGGTTGATCTCTTATTCTGGAAACATGATTACCAAAAAGTGTATACAGACAGACACAATACATCTTTCTGTTTTATACCATAAATGTTTGGGCAGTACACATTTTTGTTCTTGAGGTTCTTTGCTTTAGTCATGCAGTCAAGGATTTTCCATAAAATATTTAATATGATGAATTTCTTCATGTGTATCCATCTAGTTACTTTTGAACCCTTGCAATTTAGATAGTTTTATCTAGCAACTAGGTAGTCTGACTACAGGTTTTGATTTATTTTATTTCACTAGAGGTCTTTATTATGGACATGCCTGGGTGAGCAGAAAACTAAATGCTAAAAATGTATTTGTTCTATCTTAAATCATGACAAGCAGATGTTGCATTTGTAGAGGAAACACATGAAAAATTTGTAAATTGTCAAATTTAAAAGAGATTGGGTTGGCCAAGTATTTAGTAGTTAATTTAAGTAGAAACTAAGTTTCTGTAAGAAATGAGGAGTAGTAATACTTGTGCATAAGAAATTCAATTTCCTATTTTTGAACAAAAAGATGATGAAGGGAGTAATATCTGTGTGGAGACTATAATTAATGGGGTGAAGAGTAACCTACAGTATGCTCCCTATATATGCTCCTAATCAGGAGGATGCAAATTTTTTTCCATTAAATTAATAAGATTATTGAGGCTGCTGAGGATGGGTATACAGGACAGACTTGCAATATATCATCTCATGAACGAACTTGGTGTAGTAAATGGAGCTTGAGAAATCCTAGAGAGAGAGGACCTTCTACTCACATAACAATAAAACATATTCTGGAATAGATTTTTTTAATATCCAAACTTGTGATAGAATCAGTAACTAACATTAGGATAGGGGTCATAGGAGTAACAGACCATACTACAGTTGAGCTATGCCTAACAACAAATCAGTCAGTCAGTAAACTTAGCTAAAACTAAAAGGAATTATCTGAAAATTATAGTGAGGCCTTATTAAAACAGATATGTGAAATTAAATATGAGTTACATGAGATATGTCATCACAAAGCTGAATTTCCCATGACTAGAAACACATTTCTATGAAAGTGGAGAAAAATTGCTTGCAAGGCAGTTAATGAAAAAAAAAAAAGCCACATATGATACAGTATATCGGATACTGAAAATGAAACTGGACAAGCTAAATTCTTTAATGTCTTTAAAAAAAACTCCCATCTGTATACTTCAGACATTCCTGTTAACATCGAAGAAATGAATGCATGGTTTTCAAGAACGTATCTTCCCAGGTTGTCGCCTAATCAAGTAAAAATTCTGGATGCTCCGGTTACAGAGTTAGAAAAAGCCATTAAATTAATGAAATCATGGAAGGCTACTGGGTTAGATGGTTTTTCTGTTGAATATTATAAGCACTACACTGATATAATAGCACTTAATTATAGGCTTAAGCTTCTGTATGTTAGCAGGTCAGTTGTCTAGTATATTCAATCAAGCAGTAATTTCAGTGTTCCTCAAAAATGGAAAGGGACTCATGTTGATGACAGACTTAGTGACCGCTTTGTTGAGTTACATACCACTCCACAGTAAGGTCCAGCAGGCAGTGAAGAGGTGTCTGGGCCATCATACAACTTCAAGAAGTTGTTCTGGCAATCTCCAGGGTCATCAATACTGATCTGGGCAAAGGTGATGACCAGCACACGACCTCTGGGGGCCATAATGCCCCATTCACAGTGGGTATTGTTGGGATAGGTGCCTGGGTAGTTGGGACTTGAGAAGGAGCCGTGGTCTCCATACAGATTGCCACCACAACCTAGTACACAAACATATTAAACAAAGATGCTTAAGCTAAGAGAATAGCAGGGCAAGAAAACAGGAAGACATGACTCGACTCTACTGCTTCTAAGAAGTAGTATTACAAACAGTAATAACCATGGAAAAACACCAGAAAAAGATCAAATATAATAAAATAATAAACTAAAAAAAAAAAAAGAAAATATAAATATATGGTGGTCAATTTTGATATTTTGGCTGGCCACCACCATAAATCAATGTTGCCTATGGGAAACAATCATGTGGACACAAAGCAATGTATACAGGATGTCTACAGGACATCTACAGGGCATGTTCCATGATCTAGGGAATCCTACACATCATTTTTTGTCTCATTTTCAAAAAGTAAGTTAGGTAAGTCAACCTTTAATGCTAATCATGAGACCAGATTCATTGTTTTTCTGGACATTTTGGAGGATGCTGTCATTAACATAGAGAAGAAAATCCTAGTGAATTCAGATTGATTAATCAGCAGCCCACCTGAAACGCAGTGGCAGGCTTGGAGAGAGGAAACAAACCTGATGACAACAAGGTTATTTTGTCTTTGGCTTTAAGACTATAGATTTATAGTATTAAGATAAAGCTTGTGTTTTAAACTAGGGGCTGTGGAATTTGAAAGATGTGGGTGTTTAGCAAGTATACAGGGCCTACTCTGGTACTGCATTATGGGAAATGTTGGATCCAGTGTATTTGGAGCATGGAGACTAAAAGTCAGGACATTTTTGCTTCTGCCGCTTTGATTTTGTCTATTTAAAACAAATTTGTTTCTTGCAAGTCCCCAACTTTACGGAAGTGCAATGCTAAATTGCTGGAATGACCCTTAAGCCCCAGTTTTTCTGATCCAAGATATGTCAGAAGAAAAACAGAATTTAAGTATGCCTAGAGTTCCATAGAAGAGAATTTCTCAGTTGGGATAAAGAAATAGGACTTCTGTATTTGTTGTATGTATGAGAGTTTTGTATGTCCACAGTAAAAGCTAATGTGTTTTTAGTTGTAGCTTCTTCAGCTGCTCACTAAAGTAGCTGCAAATGCAAAAATAGAAGACCATGGCGGGACCTGAGATGTGAGATGACGTGTGCAGATGCTTTGAGCACAATGTGTTGAAGATTTCACTGTCATCTTCTTTGGTTTAAGATATAGTAATTGGTGACAGCAACTGTTTGTCTTTTGTTCGAATGAAAGCTCTTTCATGGATGGTTCATGGAACTTGGTTTAAAACATTTGTATAAACAGTTCAGTTCTGACCGTGAGGGGAGGATGTCCATGTGGCCTCAAAGCCATCTCGGGCGTTGGAGAAGTCACTCTTGAAGCGTAAGTAAAGCATGTTGGATTGTGGGAAGATAGGGCTGGGCAGAATGCTGCCACAGAACCGATCAATTATTGGTGAGTCTGCTGTACTGCCATTACGAATCTGAGAGACAACAAGTGTGATTTACTGAGTCACTGACACATCACAGAGAGGTCACAGACGGAACGGTTAGACAGATCAAAAACAGGTCAGAGCAGACTGTAGTCAATACACATTTACATTTAATATATAAAGACTTACTATAAGACCAAAATTATTTGGACTACACTGTATGACTGTTTTGACTGGTTTGGATCCCTTAGTTCAAATCAATGGAAATCTTAATTGGACACCATAGTGATATTTTAGATAATAATGTACTTTCCAACAAGGGGTCCCTTTCCTGTTTCAACATAAAAAATGCCCTTGTGCACAAAGCCAGGTCCATGAAGAAATGGTTTTCCTAATTGGTGGTGTTCCCATTTTGGAGTGGAAGAACTTGATGGGCCTGTACAGAGCCCTGACCTCAACCCCCTTTAGGATGAACAGGATTGCTAAAACTGAGCAAGGCCTTATCACCCAACATCAGTGCAAAACTCATTAATACTCTTGTGGCTGAACGGGAGCAATACTTTTTTTCTGATTATAATACATAAAGTGGAACAGAGCTCATTGCATTTAACATGTTTAATTATGTGATTTTTCATACATTTGTCTTATTGTAAGATGATATGGTTAAATATATATTCTTATTAATATTGATGAAGAAATTCCCCTAAAGTGAGGAAAGTATAATAACATGTAGAAGCTAAATGATGAATGTAGTCAAAGTGTGTGTGCCTCTGCATGTGTGCTGTTTCTTTTACCTCCAGATAGTCAAATTCACAGTTGCTGTGGCTCTCCACATCAAAATTGTTAAAGAAGAAGGAGATGTAGTTATTTTGTGGTGCCTTCAGGATGATGGTGCAGTCCATGTTGTGGGGGTAGATGTCAGGCCAGCCTGGACTCTTTAGGTAGCCGTATTCCTGCTCATAAGTTCGGCTACAGCCTGGAAACCACCAGCAGTCAGAGCACTTATCAGGGACGAAATACCTCAGTAAAAATCATGCTCAGTGTTTTAAAACCTTTTGTGCTGATGTAATTTCTTCTAGAAAAGTAGTCAATGAAAACACTGAGAGTATGTTCTGTGGATTATCCAGAGAAACATGGACACTGTTTGTTTCTGACAAGAGATGTTGAATTTTGTCAAATGCTGCACAAATGAAATGCCATATACCTTTATTGTATTGAGGTGGACGCAGAAATCTCAGAGAGTTATCTCAAAACCCAGAAAATTAAAGCAAAAGTAATCTGCATGGATAGATACCGCGAGAGGGAAAAAGGAAAAAAATCCTAACATGTTCTGTAATTTGGGTGACCCAATGTATCAACATAGGTATCACAGATTTCCCAACATTTAGTGAATTAAAAAGTAATAATTTCCTGGAGTCTCAGTCAGTGTAGCTGTGCTCATTGATGGGATGGTGTACATATGCCCTATATTGAAAGCCAGTTACTGGTACATATAAATCAAAGTTAAATAAAAGTTTCCATACCTATACATTCTCTTTTTTAAACCACACTTGCACACATGTAAGTGGTGTGCACACATCTGAAGCCTTAAGTTATTTAAAGAAATAAATAGATGTACAATAACTAATTAACAGTGCTTCTATTTTAGCAGGGTATTTTGGTTCTGTTTCTCATCTTGCCACAGTTTTATTACAGGTACCTACTGGCGATTTGATAGGTGAAACTCAGACCATTTCCTGTCATGAAGATGTCAGATTTGAAGTACACAAGGACTGTTCTGTTGTAGCTGTAGAAATCTGGTGGATGAACATCTGATGCACAGAACTTATGTGACTGCCCATAGTCTCCCTGGAAACAGTTGAACCACAGGATTTTGTGATGGTAGATACAGGATGTGATTTTAGCATCAATTCATAAACTAAACTATTAAATCCATCTGCTTATTGAGAACAGTTGGGGAATTAATTTTATATGCAATGTTTATAAGCAGTGCATATATTTATGCAAGATCATTTGATAACCATGTAATGGTATGGCACATATGCATTTCAGGGCACAAGTTACAGGAATTTCCTAGATCCATTAGAAAGTGAAAAGGAGTTAAAACAGAGGTGTGATTTCCTTGTGTCCTACTCCATCTATTTTGGCAATGACTAAAATATAGAAACCACACAGTAACAATCCCCCTGTAATATTATTGTACAAGATGCCTCTTTTCATCCTTTTTCAAGCTGTTCATCATTATTTATAACATAAGGTTGAGTTGCAGCCTCATAACCAGTTATTTCTTCATGAACTCTATGTGACACCAGGGAAGTAAATTTATGCATGACTTGCTGTCAGTCAACGAAATTTGATTTCCCTACCATGTAAGCTACTATGTGGCTGCAATACAGTATAGTCTTGTGGTGTTTCTGTACATGTATGTTATTGATGACCAAGTCCAAGTGCTCCATGGGACCATCAGAGCTGGGTTCTGTGGAATGATAACATTTCAAGCTATGCTTAAGGCTTGCTCAGATAGGCAGCTAGTGGACTGCTTCAAGGCAAACACCTGTCCAACACTGGGGCTTTCCTGACCAGAACTGGTCTATGTCAGCATCTGTCTGGTTGGCCTCTGAGCAGTACAATGCTGGTGATGGTAAAGTAGTTCTGACTTTGTGTAGGAAGAAGAGGACAGAGCTGCTGCTGACAGCTGTCTTCTCTATGTAATCTTCAGACCTTGCCACATGACAAAGGACATCTTTCCTCTGGACCAGAGCATTCATCATTATTCCCACATCAACACTGCTGGTTTCTCAGGTCATGGCAGTCACAATTCTTTGCTCTTTTGCCAGACTACAATTCAGCAGACAATATAGAACAGCTTTTTTGTGTAAATTCACAACTATACCAGTGTCTCTTATCATAAAGTACAAAAATCATAATTTTACCTGTAAGCTAAATAATTTTCTTTGCCCACAGGTTGCTTTCGGCAAATGCTATTTGGCACAAATGCTGCTATAACAGCTAAGTCAGAAAGAGTGATCCATTCACAACAACAGAAAGGTAGAGGAAAAAGCAGGGCAGCACTTTTTTCAAGAATGGTACATTACATTATGTATTAATTATAACTGTGTTTGTAGCCCTTCCATCATCATTGTCCATATTATTTCTTTTTTTTAAATTAACCTGCTTCATTTCCACTGTGTGTTAAACTGACTCTGTCTGAACTCACCATAGGCCAATCCTTCATCTCCAGGTAGTTTGTGGAGCAGCTCTGGCTGGGTTGGAGCACAAAGGTCTGAAATGACACTTGGATGTTTCCCTGGGCTGGAGCATCCAGGATCCAGCGGCAGAAGGTGTAAGGAGGATAGGCGTTGGGGAAAGAGGGTGAAGTCAGGGTCTGAATGGTGGTCGAGGCATTCAGACTCCCGCCACAAACCACTGAGGGAAGGCAGACACATGGAGATTTTTGGAAAATGCATAAAATTAAATGTATAGTTGCTACATATGATTCACAAGTTTCTAATGACTTAGAGTAGAATCCACGTTGGAATGCAATTTTTTTCTCCAATTCCTCAACCTGCGAAGCAAATGCGTAAGGGTCCAATCTGATCAGCTGACTCTCCAGTCAGCATTCCATCACTTCCATATTCAACATGTACGCATGTCTCTGAGCAGTGGAAAAACTTTCCTCCTGTCAGCCAGCCTCAGATGGCTTGTGAAATCAGCCCCATGGATCTTTGATTGAATCCCATCCTACAGACGCCTCAATCCGGGCAGTCCAGCTAAACCCTTCCTATGCGTAGTCTTGCCAGCGCCCTACCTGCATCAACCAAGGGTAGGCCTACATTTCTTTATGTGCTAACATATCGCCTAGATTGAAACCTAAAATCTTACATGGCAAGTACAGTATATAAATCTAGTCCCTCTTATGCTGCCTTCGTCACAACAATGACAATACAACTTCCTCTAACAAATTCATGGTCACCTTCAAATCTGCTGATCCCAGTTTATCTAGGGCTTTATCAATAGTGGAATTCATGGTGGTATTAGCATGGGCATCAGTTAATTCCCAACTGTTAAACAGTCTCACTGCCTCTGTAATGCTTGTTTTGATGTTACAGTAACGCCGCCCTGATGGTAACAATGTAAATAAGTGATGACCTGTTTGGGTTGTGTAGTTGATGCTACCCTGTGCCCTCTTCCTGTAGTGCCTGGTATAGATCTCTTCCAAGTATGACAGCTGTCTGCTTATAATCCTGGATGCCTTCTTAACAGCCCTGTTAAACCACTCCCAATCCTTTTGAGACATGTAACCAAACCATGTTAGTATACCTGCTGTAACAATACTTTCTATAATGCAGAAGTAAAAATGCACCAAGATATCTGAAGATATATCAAACCTCAGAGATATCAGTTTTGTTGGCACAATGCTTATAAATGCAGAGCTATAATTGATAACAAGTAATCTGACATAGGTTTTCCTCCCCTCAAAATGTTCAATAGCAGTGTGGGAGACTGCAACCTCAAATTACTTATTTGGTCTATATGTGAACTGTAATGGATCTAAGAATGAAGGTATATTGTCACATATCTAGGCAATGGACCCAAATACACATGACATCATGTCCGGGTTAGCCTCTTTTCCACAAGATTCTGTAACTCAGTGTAATCTCTTATTCAGCATTTTTTTCATCTGTCTTTCTGAAAATATGAAGCATGTTTCTGGAGTTTACTTTCCATATTCTATGAAACTGTAAATTGTCATCCACTACAGCAGTTATTATAAGAAATTGAAACCTCAGTGATTTTAACAAAGTTAAACAAAGATTACTTCGTGAGCACAGAAAAACTACAGCGCCCATGAAAAAAACTGTAAGCAAAGCATACAGCAATACTTAGTTTATATTAACTTGGTTTTGACTATATCCATAAAACTCATCAACGCTCTCTTCTAAAGTCATTTTTCCAACTTTGTAGTTGTAATATCTTCTGTTTAAAAACTTCTACAGCATTCAGCCCCCCCTGTCCTAGTGTTACTACAGACATGTCTGAACTGACCTCAAATACTTGACTGTCCTGCTTTTATTACAACCATATGAACTTACCACAATCGACTGTCCTGCTGTTATTACTGACATGTGAACTAACCATGGACACTCAACTGTCCTGCTTTTATTGCAGACATATGAACTTACCACAATCGACTGTCCCGCTGTTATTACAGACGTGTGAACTAACTACAGGCACTTGATCGTCCTGCTGTTATTACAGGTGTGAGCTAGCCACAGACACTTGTTCATATTCATTAGGCAGCTAAAAACAATAATTAATAAACATCAATATTAGATCATTATTCAAAAAATTACCATCCTTGCCAACCCATTCAAACATTCCAGACAAACATGACGCATAAACTATCTTCGCCTGTGGGCTGCAGCATTCCAGTCTCCCCATCTGTATTCCCTCTGGGAGCCCTATCATCGATTTGACTGCCTCTGAAATATGAACAGCCCATACTGATTGCCTTAACAATTACTAGGAAAACAATCCTCCTCCTGGTATAGATTTCGTCCAAGTATGACAGCTGCCTGCCTATATTCCTGGATGACTGCTTAACAGCCCTGTTAAGCCACTTCTGCTACATTTGAGAGATGTCACCAAATCATGCTAGAATATCTGCTGAAATAATTCTTGGAAATTCACCAAGATATCTGAAGACATCTTGAGACATACAGAATGAGACATACCAACCCTCTTAAGGAAGTGAATCCTTTGATGAGTTTTGCCTAGTATGTAATCAGTTTTCAGGCCAGGTCAGACAGTAGGAGATCTACAAATTTAGAACACTTCACTGTACCCTCAATGGGTAAAGGGGAGTGGTAGTTTGCACCTCCTCAAATCTATAATAATTTCTTCCGTTTTATCTATATTGAATGACAGGTTTTTTTCCCTACACCCCAGGGAAATTTCTCTCACCTCAATCGTATAGGCATCTTCAACAGGAGAAATAAAAATAACTTTTCAACATTGCAGTGTCTACAATTTTGGTTTATGGAATGACAAATTATATAAACAAACAACCAATTCAAGTCATTTGACAGTCTTTTGGCCCCGTTTATGAGCACCATTGCAGGACACTAACATTGTGGAAATTGGGATAATTGATGAAAAACAAAGCGAAAAGAGAGTATAAAACTACCAATAATGTTATGAAACTATCCAATTTGGCAGTCTGACTTGGAAGATCTCTGTACAGTCGTGCTCCAGTACCCGCTAGGTGGCAGCAGGTCACTGTTGCTCCAACCTCCCACACTACCCCTCCTCCAGCCTTTTTTAAATTTTTTTTGTTTTTTATTTTATTTATATTTATCTATATAATATTGTTTCTTTTATTCATATTCTATTCCTCCTTCTTTCTTTCTTTTCTCCTCTCATCCTTACTTTCCTATTCGGTTCGATACTTAAGTATTTGGACAGTTACACATTTTCATAATTTTGCCTCTGTGCAGCACCAGAAAAGATTTGAAATGATGCCATCAAGATGTGACTGAAATGTAGACTTTCAGCTTTAATGTAAGGGGTTTAACAAAAATATCACATTATCAGCCATTTATTACAGCCATTTTTATACCTTGTCTCTTATATTCAGAGACTTAAAAGTAAATGGATAAACCAACATCATTTCATTAATAAATTAATTAATTATATATATATATATATATATATATATGGATTATTCTTAATACTTCACTTGTAGTCAATGACTGCCTAAGGTCTGGAACCCATAGACATTACCAAATGCTAAGTTTCCTTCCTTGAGATGCTTTGCCAGGCCTTTACTGCATCCACCTTCAGTTGCTGCGTATTTGTGGGTCTTTTTGCCTTCAATTTTGTCTTCAGTAAGTGAAAATCTTGCTCAATTGGGTGGAGGTCAGGTGACTGACTCGGACATTGAAGAATATTCCATTTCTTTGCCTTGAGAAGTTCTTGGGCTGCTTTCCCAGTATGTTTTGGGTCATCATCCATCTGTACTGTGAAGCACCATCATATGAGTTTTGCAGCAATTGGCTGAATCTGATCAAAGAGTATAGCTCTATACACTTCAGAATTTATCCTGCCAATTCTATCAGCAGTCACATAAATAAACGCCAGCGATCCAGTCCCACTGACAGCCATACATCCCCATGCCATAACACTGCCTCCACCATGTTTGACAGATAATGTGGTATACTTTGGATCATGAGCCATTCCTTTCCTTCACCATACTCTTCTCTTTCCATCATACTGGTACAAGTTAATCTTGTTTTCATCTGTACAAAGAATCTTATTCCAGAACTTGGTAGGATTTTTTAAATGTTTTCTGTTGAAGTCTAATCTGGCCTTCCTGTTCTTGAGTGTTGTTTGCACCTTGTGATAAACCCTCCGCATTTACATTCAGGAAGGCGTCTCTTGATTGTAGACTTTGACAATGATACACCTACCTCCTTTAGAGTGTTCTTGACCTGGCTAGATGTTATAATAATTCTGCGATCATCCACTTTAGTTGTCTTCTGTGGTCTTTCAGGCCGTTTGGTTGTGGCTGAGCACACCAGCGCATTCCTACTTTTTAAGAATGTACCAAATTGTTGATTTGGCCACTCCTAAAGTTTCTGCTATCTGTCTTACAGGTTTGTTTTGTTTATTTAGCCTAATGATGGCCTCCTTCCTTAGCATCAACACCTCTTTGGACCACATATTTAGAGTTCCCATGAACAGCTCCTTGGAATCAACTCCAGACCTCTTATCTGCTTAATCTGTCATCAAATAATGAGGGAACAGGCCACACCTGGCCATGAAACTGTCAGTCAATTGTCCAATTCGTTTTGAGCCTATGAAAATGAGGGACTGTGTATGAAAATTGCTGCAACTCTTAAATGGTTAATGAAATATTTTCATTAAACCCCTTGAATTAAAGCGGAAAAAAATCTACACTTCCATCACATCTTGATGGCTTTGTTTGAAATCCACTGTGTTGTTGTGCAGAAGCAAAATTCCAAAAATTGTGTTACTTACACATACTTAACCAATTCTAAACCGATTCTCCCTGAAACCTTCTGGTATGGTAACTGTTTTGTAAGCTGCTAATATCATTATCACTGTTATTTTTAATTAGATCTAATTTTTTTCTGATTTGTGTTTCTTAAAGTTAAATTTGAATTGTACATAATATGTTAAATTATGTTGTCCACATCAACCTGTTATTTGTTTGACCTAATGTATTTAATCACTGTCTTTATCTTTTTATACCATTTAAGTTACTATTTTCTATTTTCTATTTGGCAAAGACACACCCCTCAGATAATGAGTTTATAGTGTACGGAGAATACATGAGGGAACATTGAAACGGAGAAAAAGTGTTTAATCTTTCCAAAAGAAACTATCTTTGGCATAGTGAACGATATTGTCAGAGTAAAACAAGATAGTGTCAGACTAAAACACGTGACCTATAACTGGACAGGCCTATGAGTCTGCTGCAGATGGGTGATGAACAGTAATTTTGTGGTTAATTTTTTTTTTTTAACTTAGTTAGATGGTGTTAGTTTAAAACCTTTCAGGTGAAAATGAAGCCTTGTTTCTGTAGCAAGTACAGTGCAGTGCAGTAGAGGGAGAGAAGGAGGTCTCTTACATGGCACAGCTCTGTAGGTAGCATTGAAGCCTTGTCGCTGTACTGAGCTATCAGTGACAAAGTGAATGGTCAAGAAGTTTCCACTTGATACAAAATAAGCAGGGATGGAGTTTCCACAAAATCTCCCAACCAGAGGGAAGTTAATGTTGTCACCATCATACACCTGATAGAGATACACATATATTAAAGACATTAACAGAAAATAACAAATCCATTTTTGTCATAGCATTACTGTCATGTAGTATTGTCTTATGGTACTTATGTATTACAATTAGGATATATCTGACAGTTTAAGCGTCTCTGGTTATTATACTAATACATATCATGAATTGCAGAGGTGATTCAACACGGTAACCAATCCCCAACTGTAGTTAATATAAGGTAATACAAATCAAAACAATCATTCGGTAGTTAGTTTAATCACTAGTTCCTACTGGTAACCTATAAATGTTATGCAGTATCTGATGCCTATGGTTCATAGATGCTTGATGTCACTGCAAACCAGTTTGGCCAACAACTGATCTTGTGATCGTAATTTTGCAGTTGGAAATCTGCTCGTGAGTGTTTACAACATGTTATAGCATAGCTACTGTATATGTTATATGATGTCCAGTACTCAATTAACTTATGTTCCAATGAAATAAAAGAAATATTTGCCCCTAATATTTCAATGGCTGAGGGTTCTTTACTTTGACATAGTCGTAACGACAAGTAGAGGAGCTCTCCAGCTTGAAAGAGCTGAAGGTCAGGTTGATAGCTCTGTTCACTGGCATCTCAATGGTCCACAGGCAGTCCATCCTGGGCTCATAGCGCCCATCCAGGTTTGGATCTGGAGAACCAAACATGCCCATGAGCATAGACAGGTATCCACCACATCCCTGTGCTGGACCTGCAGGCAATTCAGAAACAAATACTTGTCCACTTATTCAATCTTAAAATGTGTTATACCATAGGCAACTACAGACTAGCTTTTCTATGCAGAAAACTAGTAATGTCTCAGAGTTTCAGAGTATTAATGTGAAAATACACAATACAGACACAGGCGTGTGCTTGAAAGAGTTAAAGGTCAGGTGTGCCTTTGGTAGCTGAATTCATGTTTATGGCGATACATTATCATAACAGTGTACTCAACAACTTTAGGCACTGGACACGGGTACCCTGGACATAACTTTACCATGGAGTCCAATTATCCAAAGAAAAACTCACCTTAAACATGTTACCTGTAACATCCATTGCTTCACTATTTGCAGTGATTATACTTCCCATTCTGTATGATCGTTGGACTAGGACATCAGGTTTTTCACACATAATGACATATAACTATGCAAAAAAATACAAACATTTATTTTTTGTGTGCTGTTTAGTAAGCACGCTATTTCACTATTTGTCTTTTGTTTGTTTTATTTAAGTGATTAATCAGGTTGGAATTAGTTACACTCAGTTTCATTTACATGTGATGATAACACACTACTGACAAACCAGTGAGTAAAAAAATTGTATTTTAATCATTTTACCTGGTTCCTTAAACTGACAGTTTCCCACAATAACCCTGTTTACATGAATGTTCAGAGAGAGATGTGGAATTATTTTCCAAGAAAGCAGCTTGTGCTTTGAATCCAACGTCCGGCAGCAGGGCCAATTTCGGCATAAGTGAGGTAGGCAGGCACTTAGGGCACCAACAGAGGGAGGGGCATCGAAACGGAGGAAGAATTGTTTGTAATTAAATTCAAAAGCCCAATCTGTCCAGTACTGTATTTCACTGTTAAAAAACAACACCACGGCTCACTCTGCACTGAGGGAAGAGAAAGAGACACACTGTTGGGAGCTCCCACTCACTTTTAGGCTGCAAGAATCATGTGTGAATAACCAGGTTACTTGATTCACACCAGGATAAGATTCATACCCGGGATGGGGATAATATGTGTGCAGGTCACTCCAGCCATGTAGTAGTTGGTAAGTTAGTAGGTTTAACATAATAAAACATATAAAGATAAACAATAATCTAGACACTAAAATTAAAGTAAAGTATCATGATAGACATCAGGACCAGTAAATCCAGACATTTGGATTAATAGGTACTGCCTATAAATCCAGATGTTTGCTCTTGGAATGAAAGCTGTCAAATATGCCACAACTGTGCACAATCATAAAACATCAACAGATGTGGACAATGTTACGAATAACCTCAGTACTTTTCCTTGTAATGCAGTACTATAACACAATGATTTTCATTAACTATTATTACTTTTAAGGAAAATAAGATTTGATTCAGGTCTTGGTTTCCTTCTCTTCTGCAGTATAAAAAAACAAAGAATCAGAGGAAGCTGAATGCTTTAAGTAGAGATAATATACAACTTGAGTTCTTTCTGTGTTACCACTGTTCAGACAGGGTTTATATCAATGTAACCTGCATGTTTTCAACATTGGTCGTTTCTAATAAAAAATAATGAGGAGATATAAAAGCTTCAATAATAGATTTATAAGCATCAGAGATGAACAAATCCGGGTATTTTGCTGACCAAGAACCAGATCCAAAATGGAACCAGCTATTGGAACCCAGCCCTACCTGTGAGTGGCTCACTGACATAGTTACAGTTGTGTGGAGTAAAGATTACATATGCATCTTGGAGAGAGAGATACATTGAAAACATATCAACATCTGGCCAGAATGTCTCACAAACCAGCGTGAGAGGTGGTTTGAGACACCTGAATCAGATTTCAATCTGTCTTGCATGCCATTTGGATGCTTTTACTCTTAGCTTTTCAGCATCTTGAGATCAGATGATAATCCGATCCACCCAAGATGCATGAAGAGACTGTAAATAGGGTCTTGATTTATGGTCAATGTGACTGACTGCAAATTTGTTTAGGAAGACACATCACAAAAGTGCAACATCAAGTAAGTGCCAAATGGTAGGTTCTGCATCATTACCTGTCTTGTATACCTGTCTTATAGTCGTACAGTCAAGATCTACATGCAACATTTTCTACATAAATTTGCGTTTAACCAAACTGAAATAGCTACTCCATCCTCAACTGGCATCACAAATACAGTAATATTGACCTACCAAGTGTCTCACTGTAGGTGGCTCTCCAGCCAATCCCATTCACTGTGGCATCTGTCCTGAAGACGATAAACAGCTGGTTATTGGAGGAGTGCAGATTGGGTGGGAGCACTGCACCACAGAATTTCCCCAGCAAGGGCGACAAGGTGTCCTTTCCATCATAAACTGCCACATAGTCATAGCGACAGGAAGAAGATGCCTCCAGATGAAAGGTGTTAAACCTGTGGATAGAGAGAAAGGAAAATATCAAGGGCTTGAAAGGAAATGTTGCATAAAGCTTTAGAGCTAGTTTTCTAGGGTTTTAAAAGATCTTTTGCGCAAACATCCTGATTCACAGTCACAAAGTTACAGATCACTAAAAGGACCCAAGTACAACCACCAGTTTGTACTGTGGCTACATGGATCCTGTCCAGTACAAACTTGACCCAGCCTAAGGCCGATGGGGACCAATAGGGAAGACTTTGATTATGTCAGTGTTTCAGTTCTTATCTTTTTTTATGTTCAGAAAATTTCATGAAAATATTTCAAATTTAAAACTAAAAATGTTCTTCACGATTTATCTAGTTGCCTCAGGTTTGTTTTCCTCTAGTTACAAATAAGGTTGCATTTATGTTTACACAACAAGAAAATAATGCTATGAGGTTATAATAATCTCAAAATATAAAAGTAATAATGTCACACTTCTCTCTGTTCTCTTTGTCCTCTCCCTGTCTCTCTGCCCTCCCATTCTTTCTTTACATGTCTCAAAGATTTAATAATACCAGTGTAGTCTGGAGTTTATCTTGGCCTGTAAGAGGAATATTGCATTTGACTAAAAGGAATTATTGTGTGACACAAAACAGTATGTGTCAAATAGACTTTCAGTTGCCCAGTGTAATCCAGCAGTCTAATCGATGCAGTTAGTGCAGTCAGTGTCTTACTTGAGATCCACCACTCTGTCTGTTGGTACCATGATATGGTAGGTACAGTTGATGTTGTGGTGGTAGTAGGTCATGGAGAGTGCTGGACTGCTCAATGTACCCATAGTGCTGTTAAAGAAACCACCACATGCTGTAGACAGACAGACAGACAGACACACACACACACTCAGAATGACTACATGTAAAGTATACCAATATACGGTAGATATGTCTATAAATGATAGATATATGGTGTAGTAAATGGTAGTAGTAAATACAACTTTAACCCTAACTTTGTGTATGATATACAGACATATAAGACAATGTTGACACATAAGACATTGTAAGACATTTTCCTTTACATTACACTGTGTTCTTTTAGCAGACTCCCCCTGGTGTCCATAAGGTGTGTCTATTCCCAAAACCTCTTACAGGCCCACCTTCCATTCTTTAGTCTGCAGTCTCCTCATTTACATAAAGCTTGAAATGCCAAATGTAATGTAAAAGATAGGGAGGAAAATGGGAAAACAAAAAAACATCAGTATCTGTCTGTTGGAGTCCGGAAGGTAATTGCCAAAAAATATATAAAGCTAAATAAAAAGAAAGAAAATGTACACTTTTTGCCCCCAGTTTCTGAGAGTCTTAGCAGTTGTTGTATTTAATTTCATTATAATACCTTGTCATATTGCTCATGCTGACACAGGTTTTAACTACATTACATTGCATTTGACAGATGTTTTTGTCCAGAGTCCTTACATTCTCATGTTGTTTTTGTTTACTACAACTGTTGATGGCTTAATTTTGCACTTTAGAATATAGTAATTATTCAACCTCTTCTTTACTTACAAATGGTTCTGTATTCTGCCATGAAGCCACTGTTGGTGATCACAGAATCAGAGTAGAAATGGAGTAACATGGGACCAAATGTGGAGAAGGGCCCTGGGATGCTGCTGCCACACAAAGTGGCAATCGGAAGGTCACTGGTAGCCAGGCTGTAGATCTTCAGGCCATCATACAGACAAGTGGAGTGTGCTAGAAAACAGACAGACCGGCCACGTACTCAACAAATAACTAACTGCTGTCAACAACGGGTACAAAACATTTACTTTTGGCTCAAAAGGGAAACAGGTTAATCTTGTGATTATACCAAGACATCTGCTGGTGATTCTTCGTCCATATGTTGCTAATGCACAAACACTTGCCTTCTATTTGGAAGATCTTAAAGATGATAATGACCACTGTCTGTTCTCCAGCATCTATGGTGTAGTTGCAGTTGGAGAAGTCAGGATAGTCGGCTGGGTAATTTGGAGAAACCACACGACCATTGGGAGCAGTGAAGTTTGCACCGCAACCTGATGAACAAAAGAGATCAGACTTTCTTTGCATTTTGTTGGGGCTGGCCACTTCATACCTCACCCACACACTGATGTGCCCACAATCTAAATTAAGCCCGTATCTTATGAAAGCAGAGACTGAAAGCTATTTCTTACATTAATGAAAATGCAAATAAATCATCCTTGGAAAATCACAAGTTTCCAGTTATAAAAGGGGCTTTACTAAGTAACGTATCTTCTGCACTCTTATGTCAGAAAAAATTCTTTCTGAATAAAGACAGGAACATAATATTAAGTGCTACACCATAACCTCAACATGAAGCTAGGCTGCCTGGTTCTTACTGGTGCTGAAGGAGGCTGAGAAACCTCTATCGGTCGCTTCAGTGGCCTGGAATCGGCTTGTGATGATGTTATATGGAGCAATAATGGGGCCTGGAGCCACTGAGCCACAGCCTGTTGACAGCAGAGCCTCAGTATTTTGGGTCTGACCTGACCACACCTGTAGGAAGGTACACACTGATTGAGAAATTATTGTTAAATGGAACATTGTTTTCAAGATACATACTGAACGCACTGCCTGTTTCAAACTACAATTAAAGCTGCAAGCAGTGTTGATCGGGCCCTCGCACCGTTATTCACATTGGGGGTGCTGGTGGAATGCCGGTTGATGCAGCTGTGCACTTTCACGACCATTGGGGAGTGCGCGAACAAGTAAGATGTTATTTCCTGCATGGACTACATGGCGGCGGACATGATGTATTGAACATTTTGTATAAAATCCTGTGTCCAGAATGTGTTGCTAGAGAACATGCACCAAACATGCATTATGTTGTTGTACATCGAATGTAGACAAGATCATGAACCTTTTATATAAATAAAATGATGATGGTCACACAAGGCTTACTTTTTTCTGACAGTAGGTGGCACTATAATCATGAATCAATATTGGCCTGTAGATGTATTTAGGCCAGGACTATTATCAAACGTGAAATTTGAAAAAGATCTGATGATGTGGATTTGAGTTACAACAGTTTGTTTTCATGTAAAAACATCAAAATTCACTGCACTGCCAGGGAAACGCTGTTCAATGAAAATGCACAATCTTCACAATAAAGCATCATCAAGGTCTTAAGGCTTTTCTGACTACATATCTGGTGGATCTGGTCAACCTGCTAGAAAAAGTACATAAAAATATAAAACATAATTTCCTGTTGCCAGTAGGTAGCACTATGACTATATCAAAATATTGGCATGTAGATGTCTTCAGGCCATTACCCCTATCAAACATGTGAAGTTTGGTGCAGATTGGACAATGTATTTTGAGTTACAACAACTTCCTCTTTCATGGCGAAACATCAAAATTCGCCATGCCGCCATGGACATTCAATGAATTCAACCAATTCAATCAAAAGCTTTTCAATTTAGCATCGCAAAGGTCTTTAGATTACACTGACCACATATGTATTCGATATTTTGTATCAACTCCTGTGTCCAGGATGTATTGCTAGAGAACATGGAACAAACAGGCATAATGTTTTTGTCTACCAAGTATAGACAAGATCATGAAACTTTTATGTAAATAAAATTATGATTGTCACATGAAGCTTACTTCCTGTTTGCAGTAGATGGCACTATTACTATGATTTAATATTAGATGTAGATGTCTTCAGGCTGGGACTCTTATCAAACGTGAAATTTAGGGAAAGATCTGATGATGTGAATTCGAGTAACAACTGTTTGTTTTCACGTCAAAACATCGAAATTTGCCATGCTGCCACAGACTCCGTTCAAAGAAACCTCAAACGTTTTGCAATTTAGCAAACCGAAGGTCTTTAGATTGCATTGACCAAATGAACTGACCAATAATAAACAGCAGTTTCAATAGAGTCCTCTCCCCAGTCAGTGCTCGGGCCCTAAATAAAGCTGCAAGCAGCATGGAGCAGATTTCCTGCACAATTTTAAGCCTGTGGGGCAAGTGGTATACACAGTGTTAATGCAAGTCGTATGACATGGCTCTCAATTTGCATGATCATCAGATACAAAACCAATGAGTTAAACAAAACTTACCGTGTCCACCAGTTCCATATTTGTCTCATGCATTAAGGCAGGGGCATGCAAAGATAGCCCGTCTTTGGACCTCATACTTGACGAGCTTCACAATATGGCATAATCAAGGTGTTAAGACTTTTCGGATATAATGTGAAATGGATCTGTTCAACTTGCTTGGAGGAGTACATGAAAGTATATTGTATGTTATTTCATGTTGCCAGTAGGTGGTGCTATGACTGTGGCTAAATATTGGCATGCAGATATCTTTAGGCCGAGACTCTTATCAAACTTGAAGTTTGAGGCAGATTTAAGGACATATATTTGATTAACAACAACTTCCTGTTTCATGGCGAAAAGTCGAAATTCACCGCGCCACCACCAAAATGCCATTCGATTAAAACTCACAATCTTCTCAGTAAAGCCTCATCAACGTAGGAAAATGTATATCTGAGTTACACCAACTTCCTTTTTCATTTGGAGATATTGAAATTTGCCTTGCTGCCAAGGACATGCCTTTCAATGAAAACTCAAAAGCTTCAATTCTCTAGTAGGAGTTCATTAAAGTACAACCCATGTATACGGCAAAAACTGTGCCAAAATTGCAAAGTAAATTCAAAATGGCTAACTTCCTCTTGGTTTCAGGATGTGGCTCCAAGAGGCTTTACTTTAAGTTTTGGGATGTTACATGTAGCAATTTCATACATATAGGTGAAACGTACCACGACTTTGTTGAAATTTTGTAGGGGGCGGTATCAAGCCATTTTGCGACACCCAATTTTGAGACCCATATTAAATATCAATTTTCGCTACTTCTGACACATTATATAAATACACATACACACACACACACACACACACACACACACACACACGCACACACACACACACACCATTCAGAAAAAACATTAAAACCAGTATCTGGCTTTAATGTTGTGGTTGATCTGTGTTAATTTATTTTTTTTATTTTTTTAAAAATAATGTTAATATTGTTTTCGAGCCAATTATAACTGAAAACAACATAATAATTCTAGTGAAGTCCAAGCTATTGTTCACTTTCCTGGTCCCTGTGCCCATCCACAGCTCATGCAGTTTTTGGGTATGTGCAGGTTTTACTGGCGTTTCTCTCCCAACTTCGCTGCAATTTCAGCACCAATTTCCAATCTGTTCCAGAAA
The DNA here is from genome assembly GCF_016859285.1 of Xiphias gladius. Classification (NCBI taxonomy): domain Eukaryota; kingdom Metazoa; phylum Chordata; class Actinopteri; order Istiophoriformes; family Xiphiidae; genus Xiphias; species Xiphias gladius. The sequence goes on from NC_053404.1 coordinate 7,752,046, forward strand.
GATGTGAAGTGGGTATGGTGTAAAAAGGTCTCAGGAGGCTTTAGCTCAGGTCTGGGTTCACGAATATGCAGCCCAAAATGTTAAGCATCCTTCAGTTTATAATGATTTGGGTCTTTTTTTCCAAGCTCTGTCCATCCGTTCTAGCAGTGACGATAACCTTGTGCTATACTCACCAAAATAATTGCTATGCTGAGATCTCAGAATGTGGTATCATCATTTAAAATGGTCCAACTAGACAGGCTATTATCTTAAGGTAATGTTGACTTAAGCGCAGCCACAGTAAGAGCATTATTAGTTTCTATATGCACCACATGTTTTGCTGTAGTTTATTGTTGGTACCTTGAAATAACTCCTCTGGCAGGTCCCAGTGCTGTCTGGAATCTGGAAATCACTGTTGAAAATCATCTCTAGGTGGTTTCCCTCATGTGCAATGATGTGCCAGGAACACTCCACATTGGCTGGGAAGTTCTGAGGATAGTTTGGAGACTTGATCGTTCCTAAATCAGCATGGATCATCCCTCCACAGCCTGGCCGAAAACAATTATATGTGACTGCATAGTGCATGAATAAAATGATCACACAAATGATATGAACGAAATATTGAGAACACTGATATAAGTGGACTCAATGATCTATTCTACCTAGACTATTTTCAGAATAGAGTTTGTGTAGGCCTATGTATAACTGGAAATTTAATGGATTTCCACTTTGTCTTGGTGGAATTGGACTGTTACCACAGAAATGGGCATGGTGTGTCAAGGGGAGTGAGACACCTGCGCAAGAAGCTCCTGTAAAAATCATTCAGGGTCACGTGGCAAAAAAATTGAACCTGGCTCAGTCTTTTGCCACTGCTCACCCCAATGTCATCCAACAACAACAAACATACCAAGTGCATATTGCTTGCGTAATGACTTTTAGCATGTATCATGTTGCTAATTGCTCTGATTACATTGTAAGCACTGATAAAGAGAAACAAACTATTTCAATTCATACTTCATCTCTATGTCTGGTATGAGGCATGTGGGGGGAAAATTAAAATAGTACATTTTCTCCACTGTTCCAGTTCAAAATTATTAAAAATAAAACTAGATTAGGTCTAATAGATATCACCATGAAAACTCCCCAGTTGATTACTTACATTAGGACAATTATTTTTTGTATTACAAATTTTCAGAAATTTTATGTTTAAATATACAAATGAGGCATTATCTAATTTAAAATGTGCCAATTTGCATAGATTTCTAGAATGGAAATCTGAACAATGGATAAAGCCAGGTTCAAAATTAATTTTGTTCACATACAGTTAGGTACGTAAGTATTTGGACAGTGACACAATTTTCATAATTTTGCTTCTGCATACCACTACAATGGATTTGAAATGAAGCCATCAAGATGTGATTAAAGTGCAGACTTTCAGCTTTAACTCAAGGGGTTTAACAAAAATATTGCATCAACCGTTTAGGAATTACAGCTATTTTTATACATAGTCCCTCATTTTCAGAGGCTCAATTGGACAACTGGCCAGCTGTGGCCTGTTCCCTCGTTATTTCATGACAAATTAAGCAGATAAAATGTGTGGAGTTGATTCCAAGTGTTGAATTTGCATTTGGTAGCTGTTCATGGGAACTCTCAATATGCAATCCAGAGAAATGTTGATGCAAATGAAGGAAGCCATCATTAGGCTAAAAAAAACCAAACAAGCCTATAACACTTTGGGAGTGACCAATTTAACAATCAGGTATATTCTTAAAAAGAAGGAATGCATTGGCGAGCTCACCAACACCAAAAGGCCTGGAAGACCACGGAAGACAACTTAAGTGGATGATCGCAGAATTCTTGGTGAACAAAAACCCCTTCAATACCCCTTAAACTCCTAAATGTGCATTTTGGATTCTTTCTCTCCTCTAGTCTGAAAGAAAACATGTTATGGAAGCAAAATAGCCCAAAATCTCAAAATTTACCAGTGCATGAAAAACAATGTTTTTGCTTGTCATGTCTCCCCTTACCCACATATTCTGGAATTGTCCCAGACTTCATGTGCACCGGGACACAATACTCTCTAAGTATGACAAATGTATAACTGTAGCCTGCCCTTACTTGCACTTTTTGGCCTTGGCACATAAGACTTACAAAATATTCGGCCAGTAACAAAATACTGTTTACAATGCTCAGCCTTTTTGAAAAAAGCTTGTGTCTAAAATTTGAAACTTGATGACCATGAAGATTTTAGACTGACGTGGCAGACGATGGTAATTTATGTAGAGAAAATGGTTCCCTGTGTTGTTAAAAACATAGACCCAACAACAACAATGTTGTGAAGCATGTGTGTACCCCTCATTATATGTATTTCTGTCATAGCCATTTGACTAGGTAAAGAACATGCACAGCAAGTTCATTTAGCTAATTTAAACTCACCTGAGGAATCAGCAGACCAGGAGGCCATAAAGCCTCCTCTGGACACACTATGGTCAGCCAGAAAGACAACAGCAAGCTTGTTAGATCCTGACTGGATGGTTCCTGGGGAGGTGGTCCCACAGTACTGGCCAATAACAGGGGAGCCGGGGGATCCTCCATTGAAGATGGTGACAGAGTCCCAACCACATGAAGAGTGGGCCTCCAAGTTGAAGTAGCTGAAGGTTAGCTGCAGTAAGACAGGGGAGTGGGATCCAAGGACATTTTTTTAAATTTAGGTGGCTACGAAACAGAGGGGCCTGGGGGTAAACAACCTTAGCAATATCTGAACATGCAAATAGTGCTCTCAAATATATTACTGATATCATTATTACTATTAAAATTATTATTTTTTTTATTTATTTTACATTATAATATAACAAGACTAGGTCAAAACCTAGTATGCGGCTGGACCGTCCTTTATCTGTTTGCTTCTCTCCTACTCTCTGTGCTCACATAAACAGTAATTTAAAACAGCCAAATTCTAATCAAAGCTATTCTCATTTACGTGTTTTTCTGTTTCTGTTGTCAGGCAACAGAACAAGAATTAAATACTGACTGAAACGTGGCCCCTTAAGACTACATGTTAACCAGCAGTCACTTCCAGCCCATTTCCAAGTTGCTGCTCTGCACTGCAAAAATCCTGATTTTATAACCGCGAGGTCATCTGACAAAATGACTATACACCTAAGTTAAAGACAACAGTTGTGCTTTGATTTCGTCTATATTTACTTGTAAATGATCACTCAGAGAATAAGTTAGAAACTCATTCAAATCTTTGTCAGATGCTGTGTGGTCAACTGAACGAGAAGCATAGAGGCGCGTGCCTGTGGAGGGAAAGCCAAACCTTGCTCTCGCAGGACAATACTGGCAACGGTCTCCTATGGAAAGTAGCTAAGATTTGTCCAAAAAGTCGCCAGATTTGTCACTAGGTGCTTGAGCGAAGAAAAGTCACTAAAAGGGCGTGAAAAGTTTATAAATCTAGTGACGAGTTGGTAACAATGCCTGTAAACATCCCTCTATAGAAACTGGTGAAAGAGCAAGGACCAATGGGGAAACTCCAGTCACATGGCGTTCAGCTGGCCAATGGTGTAACTTTATCACTCAGTCAGTCAGTCAGTCAGTCCGTCCCTGACATTGGCCTTTTATAGGGCTGGCCCCGCTGTTGCGTTCCAGCCAAAAATATACACTATATGTCTTCAATTTGACATGGTACATTTGTGCTACTGCATATACCTAAATTGTGTCTAATTTATCAGTTTTATCAGTGCTTTACTCCTCGGGTACGCACCCATAAAACTGTCTGCGAGTGCCAAGAAGTCTGGACATTTGAATTTAGCCAAAGTTTTTGGTCACATAAAGTTTGATTTTGTTTTGTTTTATCATCATAGATATGTAATGGAAGCTAGTTGAGCTCTTCTGCTGTTATGTACTGGTGGAAGGTCCCTCAGAGTAAGAGCATCAAAGTAACACTCCATGAATGCAGAAGTATTAATAGAGTATCATGATAAAAGCAAATATGAGCAATGCAGTCAGTATGTCAGTGTAAATTCCTTCACATCTTTGAGTCAGTTGGTCCAGCAGGCCATGTTGCAGACTCACCATAATGGTGTGGCCCACTGGAGCCTCTAGCAGCCAAGCACAGCGACTGGGACTGGGGTAGATGCTGGGGTACTTAGGACTGGATAACACCCCTCCCTCACCTGTCTGCCAGCCTCCACACTCTGCAAAGAGAGAATTAGCCATGTAAGGACAGCAATTGTAACATTATGACTGCTAGATTAGACAAACAATAATCTTGTATTTAAATATACCCTATGGCACATGAAGTTAATGAAGCTTTCGGTGTCTCTCTTACCAGAGAACAAGTATTTGGCCTTGAAGCCAAGGTCTCCCTCGGAAGTGTCAGTCTGGAACTGGACCCAGAGCTCTGGGGTAAAGACCACAGTGGGAAATCTGGGGGTCGTCTGCCCACAAAACCTGGCCAACAGCTCCCCATCTGCGTTACCTGATGGGGGGTAGGAAGTTTAACGGAAATAAAACATACAGTTTATAACCCATCCATCCATCACTTTTCCATATCTGCTTTACTGTGCATTAAATACGCAGAACTACAATAAATATGTGCATAAGAGATAGAGGTGTGTCCTACACCCTTGACATGTTGCCAGTCTATCACACGAATGTCAGCCCCATTCAGTCATAATAATACCTATGGGCACTTTACACCTAAACTGGAGTATCCAGGGGGTACCTAGACAAACACAGGGAGAACATAATGGCAACCGTCAACCACTGAATTCAGAATTACAGCCCCTTTGTGCTATCCACTGAGCAACCGTGCTGCCCACAATATATGAGTATCAGTATTATTACAGCAGTACCCCATACATTGGTCAGGGGCATAGTGCAACAAATGTTATATCATTTTCTTGTAAAAGGGACTGTACAAATATTAAGGCTGATAGGGGAGGTGAAAAAATGGGAGGGATACGTATTTTCCCTTTTTGCTGAAGGGAGGGTAGCCTAAAATTTTGGGGAGAGACTTTTTACCTTTTTCTAATCCAAGATTTATAGTTTTTGCATTCATCCCTCGAAAAATGTATTGAAAAAAATGAAAAAAAGATCATTTTTAGCTACATCAAAAATATACTTAATTATTAGTAGGTGATAGAGGTGTGCTTTGAACACATGCAGAGGACAGCAATGCCCTGTATCACAGCTTTATTTTTCCCATCAAAATCAGAGAATATGACCAATGTGTCAGGATTGAGAAACAGATAATGATGAGAAACAGACATGTATCTTTATGGGACTAATTCATTGTTGACTGTTATCTCTCCACAGAGCATGTAATTTTTCACCAACCTTCGGTAGCTCCCACCATATTCTGCTAAACTACAGTGAAGTAAAATGTGCCATAAAATATTGGCGCATAGTCAATGAAATAATCAAGGTCAGCTGGGGCCTGAGTGGGTAACATTGAATCCTACGTAAAACTGCTGGCTAAGGATAAGCGTAAATATAGCAGCATTGCTATTCGCGTTGGCAGTAACAACTACCAATTACGCCAATCGGAAGTCACTAAACTTATTGTTGAGTCGGTGTGCGCATAGGCAAAGACAATGTCACGCTGATGAAATGTATATCCGCATGTTACCAAATGACGTGGGCTTTGTAGATAATTGGCAGACTTTCTGGGCAAGACCTGGTCTGATTAAGAGAGACAGAATTCATCCAACATTGGTTGGAGCAGCTCTCATATCTAGCAATCTGAGTGAGTTAATTAGTAGACCAAAACCATTACAACCAAGAGTTGAGACCAGGACACAGAGTTGCAGTCCCACACACTTCTCTGAGCTTCCATTAGAGCAGTCACCCACCCAAAACCCCATAAAGACTGTGTCTGCTCCCCAAACACCTAAATTAATTAAATCAAAAGTAAATAGAAGAGGAGTTATTCATAAAAATCTCATAAAAAATTAACACCAACACTGCAAAAGTACAACAAAATAGGTGAATTAAATGTGGACTCTCAAACATTAGATCTCTGTCATCTAAAGCTGTATTAGTAAATGATCGAATAACAGATTATCATATTGATTTATTTTGTCTTACTGAAACCTGGCTGTCATGATGAATATATTAGCCTAAATGAATCCACTCCCCCCAGTCATATTAATACTTACATTCCTCGAGGCACTGGCCGAGGAGGTGGAGTTTTCAACTCACACTTATTAACCAAACCTAAACCTAAACTCAATCATAACTCATTCAAAAGCCTTCTTCTTAGTCTTTAGAACCCACTTCGGAAAACAGCTGATTTTATTTGTTATAGTGTACTGCACTCCTGGCCTGTACTTTTTTTTTTTAATCAAGTTTAGTCCTTGGTACAGATAAAGTAATTATAATAGGTGATCGTAATATTCATGTGTACGTTGATAATGATAGACTTAGCACTGTGTTTATCTTATTATTAGACTCAATTGGCTTCTCTCAGAGTGTAAATAAACACTCTTATTGTTTTAATTATTTTTTAATTAATAGAGGAAAATAAAAACAACCCTAGGTTTCTTTCGTGTAGCCAGGCTGACTGTCACAGCTCTATTGTTCCATGTATTCCTAAAGCTCTCAGTAGTGGTGACTTCATTAGCTTCTTTAATGATAAAATTCTAATAACAAGAGACAAAATTCATCAACCCCTGCCCTCAACCGGTACCGATTTATCTTCGAACACAGGAACCTTAGAAAAAACTATAAAACCTGATATTGACTATATATTTAGACTGTTTTTCTCCAACTGAGCTTCACCAACTAACTTCCAACGATTTCTTCATCCAAACCATGAACATGTCTCTTAGACCCCATCCCAAATAAGCTGCTTGAGGAATTTACCCTTAGTTCGCTCTTCTTTACTGGAAATGATCAACCTGTCTTTATTAACAGGCTACATACCACAGTCCTTTAAAGTAGCTGTAAAACCTATTAAACCTATTCTTAAAAAGCCTATTCTTGATCCAGCTGTTTTAGCCAACTATAGATCTATATGTAACCTTCCCTTTGTCTCTAAGATCCTTGAGAAAGCAGTCACAAAGTTGTGAGACTTTCTATAATAAACAAATAGTTTAATTGAGGATTTTCAGTCAGCATTTAGACTGCATCAATACCTGCATCAATACCTTTATCATAAAGTATCCCGGAAGTATTTAATTTCTAAGTATCAAATTGTTTACTTTATGTTAACTTAAAGCTTTAATTTCAACTCAAAATTACATGATAGTGTACTTAAATTCTTTTCTGATACAGATTACAAAAAATGTATTAAGTAACTTTAACTCAAAATAGCTAACTATACACATTTTGAAATTAAAAAACAGGTTAACACAGACAATTTAAATGCAAGTTACTCTTAAATGAAGTGACCATAACACATTAAGGAAACACCAACTATAACAATTGTTTGGCAAATGGATATAAATTCTTCAAAAACAGTGCAAGGGCCTTGAGAAATGGCCTGAGGAAATAGAACTGTCACTTCTAGAAGCGGACAATATGAATAAAATCCTCTGTCACAGTATATAAATCTTCACGGTAATATATATATGATAGGCCTCATGTTTTTAATTCCTGACTTGGTACTTCACACTGATTCCAAAAATAAAAAAATCCAACACTTCCATAAACTGTTTTGCTCATGGAGTTACCAGCTTGCACTTAATGGTCTAATAAATGCAAAGAGATTAAGGCATCTACCTCAGTTTAAGTATTATGGCAAATATCCAGATATTGCCTAGCCATTATCACTTCCATGAAGTAGGAACACTCTTCCAAACTTCACATATAACAGTAAAATTATAAATATAACTGAAAATATTTCAAAAATAGTGCAAGGGCCTAAGGATTTTTTAAAAACTGTTACTTCTACGAATGGACGAACACATGGTAAAAGTCATTTATACCGTGTTATAGTCATTTTTATATAGAAAATCAATTGAGAGAACTGTTTATAGATGAAATGACCAAGTTTTTGACTGGTTAATTCAGTAAACAATACCTTACAAAGACTGTTAACTTTGTAATACCTTACAAAGTAAGTTATTACGATAGCTATGTTACCCTCAAGTATAACCGCAATCCTCTCTTGGCAGAAGAACATTGAATTGGCACTGATTGAGAGGAGCCTGAGTGGTATGTCATCGATGTCTGGTTCATCAGAATGCACCACCTGAATACGACAACTTTTACCCGTTACTCCAAATTTCCAAAGGCTGACTGCTAAGAAAAAATGCATCAGTGACATATCGGGAGACATTTAAAGGGAGGTGTCAGGTGTTCAGGTGTCAATCAATATGATGCATAAAATAAGACAGATGCAAATCATAAGTGTACATTGTGTTCACATGTAACAAAGCAATTGTGGTATTAGGATCAAACTGAAATTTGCCAATTTTACCATTCCAGCAATTAGCAGTGCAACAGAAAACTGTGGTCTGAGATTTCTACAATGCATTTTCCATCACACCGCAGTAACAAGAAAATTCTTATTTTGATGTAGTTATGTATTTACATAAATAAAAAATAGTGCAATCAAGTCGACGGTCCTTATGACAACAGGCCTGTGAGAAATAGCTGCTAAACATGTTACAGCATCTGCTGCCCACAACTCACCCAGGTTGCAGCTACAGATCTGGCACCTAGCATTTTTTTTTTATTTTATTAATTAATTTTTTTTTTTTGGGGGGGGGTAATTCTGATAAATCAAATTATTGATTTATCAGAATTATCAATTTCCTTGCTCTATCGAAAATTATGATGACATTCCAATTGTTCTGTACATGACGTGGTTTTTAATTGATACCCACAATGAATGCATTGTTTTTGATTCATAAACTAGAAATTTATAGACACTTACGCTATGGCAGACTAGAGCCCTGCAATAAACCTCATCCTCTTGAAGTTTATAATGTAAATATATAATATTCCTACCTAATTATATCTGTGACGGTACATTACATTTAACTTCTTAGCAAAGCAAAATAAAGTTCAACAGCAGCCTTAACTACAGCTTCAAAAATTAAATAAATTTAATTTAATATTAAATCTAAATACACTGGCTTCAACTATTCAATCAATTTTCGTATGTAGTGCGGCAGATAAAATTGGCTCAAATCACATTCACTTTTCAAGTGTATAAAATACGTTAATTGCTATGATACTAATTACATTTTACGCAGAAAATAATGTCACACAACAGTGGAATATGGTGCAAATTAAACAGATAACTCACCAAATTTGCGCGCCCAAAGAGAAAATCAATATAACAGTGGTCGGTGCGGTCACAGTGGAGAACATTAGCTATCAAGTCCAGGAAACTACTGCATGCCACAGCGCTTTTCACCTCAAATGTTTTCACAGGCAATATCACGGCGATTTTCTGAGAGAAAAAAATATTTCATTATCTGCTATAACTTCGAAATAAAATCAAGTTGTACACAACTTATAAACTTTTCTCCACATATCTCATCAGAGCCGAGCACAGCAAACATTGCAGACTTTTCCCAAGGTTAGGTGAAGGAGCATGTAGGCATGTCACGTGACGTCGGATGATTACTATAAAACTATTTGAGTGCAATGACAAAAATAAATTAAAGTGGTTGAGCACTGAAAACTTTTTGACTGATCAAATCCCATTTTCTTTATCAAACTTTTACTGTTCGGTCTTACAGTGTAAGCCACCCACTGTGTCTGTGAAGATTCTCAGTCATCCAGGTCATGGTATTCTGTAAGTGCTATGCGAAGGCAACTGGACATGCTTGAAGTCCAGAAGTCCGCCTACTGCCCCTATGATCCTGCTTATCGTAACTGCACAGTGAGAGCACAGGTAACACGCAGCTTTCTCTCACTTCTACATATCAACAAGCACTACACTTTACTTTAACAGTTCTCTGGATGAAACACGCCTGGCCACTCAATTTAGGCATCATGGTTAAATTAGAATGGTTAGTTTAGGGCCCAGACAGGACCTGAGAGGAATTTATTAAGTTTACTTCACTAACTTTCAGCAAGGAGAACGACGACTCTGTGAACAGAATATGACGTTGCTTTTTCACGACACTAATAGGTGTGGAGGAGAAATTATGATGTGTTGGAGTACTCTGATAATTGCAGTTTGAAATATTAAACAACATTAAAATTCAAAATGTAGAAAATAGCATTTTTATGTGCTGGTGTTTATGTGTACATGTAAATAACTTAGGTAACTAGAGATAGATATTTATGCAAAAATATGACAAAATGAAGTAAAACTCATTGATATTTACAAACACTGCTTTTAGACTGTAAGTAAACATTGACAAGACATTCATGTAGCTTAAACAATAAATGTAGCCTATATGTAAATTAAAATAGTAAGTAATATAAGTCAGTTGCATTAAATTATCATATCAGCCCCATCCAATGCCACATCATTTTATAGCCTTTGATCGTACTGCATTTTGTACACACTGCACAGGCACACGCAGTGATGATGTTGAAAACTCTATGGCTGACTGTAATCTAATCCTGTCTTCCACTGTCCAATTCCACTTTCAACTAAATCTCTTTTATGTTCCCTACATCCAAGTAAAAAATGTTATTCCTGTAATGTCACCAGATCTTGGGAAATACAGTATTAATATTATTGGCCTGCTACTATTTTTAATACAAAAAAAGTAATAATTATTTGGATAAAAGACTGTATATGAAATGTTACTTTTAATTAAGTTAAAATATATTTCATTATACATTCATTTCATTATATAAGTGACATAGGCCATTCTCACTGAGGACTCTTGCCATGCGTGTTGTCTTTAAGAGGTACATCAAGACAATCAAAGTTTGATTTGTGGCTTCCAAAATTGTCATCACTGTTGTAATTTCCCTGTTCCGAAAAAGTGTAACGTTGTAAGGACATTGGTTTTTGAAGACATATCATTTGTGCTGCTCTGCATTCCACAAAAAGACAGTCACAAAAATTAGCCTGTCAAAACGATCTCTTGATAAGCTTAATGTCATCAAGCATTTCCAAAAAATCCCCCCTCTTGCGGAATATCCCTGTGTTAACAGGTTAGCGTCAAAACAGATATCAGCACAGACAGGAGTGATTTCCAAAATTGATAAAATGCCTTTAGTCCTAGTCCCAATAATAGTACCAAAAATGCATCACTGACAATTTTTAGACAGTTAAGAGTGATATCCTACTCTCGAAGTTTGGTAAATATGGCTCCTAATCTCCAACATATATGCTCTACTGTTATTTCTGATCAAACTCATATTTATTTAATTAAATAGAATCTGGAAGGCTGCAGAAATACTGTGGTCCTCAAATCCCATCAACAGCCATAAAGCTGATGCCTTTTCCTGGTTCACATATTTTCTGGCCGTGATAACTGTTTATTTAGCAGATGTCTGTGAACATTTGAAAATTTGGCAGGATAGCTGAGCTACAATAAAGATCAGAGGGTCACCAATTATTTGTCCTCTGGGGATTATGAATATCCACAGCAATTTAAATGAGAATTGTTTAATTGATTATCTTGTGTAGTAGATTATATGTTATTAAATTACATATCATTTATTACTTTAATTTATAAATTTATATATGTGTCACTAATCCCCAAACCACAACTAAGTACTAACTAAAACCAATATGTGGCTGCTATGTATACGGAAAACTGCGATACTATGAGGAAAGCAAATAAATGTCTTGAAACCGTAAAGGCCATTAGAAGACAATCTTCATGATATACTGGACATTTACTGGTCTGTAGACATTGAAATGTGACCACAAAGACATAGAGTACAGTAAATAAAGGATCAGAATTGAATTGGCTTTGTTTTTACCAAAATCAATTTATTTCTCTACTCCCAGATCAGTGCCGATACCAACCCTTAGGATCAGGACATCTCTAAACAAAATAGTCATTACACATTTTTCAAAAGATCCAAGGCTATCAGTTATTTGTATCACTTTTAATGTTAATGGAATGAAATGTCCTGGAGGAGATTCCATTAATTGTTCAAAAACTTTTCATGGGGATTGATAAACTACAATTTAAAATATTAAAAATTAAAGAGGACTAAGATTTGTAACAAGTCTGACCTGAAGTCTCTGAGCCTGTCACTCTTATCCCAAACTTAGATTTTCTTACTCTAGTGATTTCCAAGAGGGTGGAGACAGGTAACCCCAAGTTTCAACTTAAAAACACCTTTTCTGAACATGAGCATTATAGACACCACAGTAAACTAGACAACTTTTTCTAGTCTATGATTCTGACACCCCAGATCTGAAATGTATGTGTTCTAACTTCCTTCCGTGCATCCTTGAGCCAGTGTTCTCTGTGTGGTACTCACCTAAGCGGAACTGGAGGTAGTCTGACTGACAAGTCTGGTGGTTTTCCAGGTGCAGGTCTTCCATCAGCACCACAATAGAGGAATTGATGTGCCTTGGGTTCTGGATAAGCCACTCGCAATTGAGGTTGTTGCTGTAGTTGGACACAAGGTACCCAGGGGAAGTGAAATTCCCGCCCAATGGGTTTTTCAGGACTCCACCACACTCTAACAGAAGATAACATGAAAATGTAATTAGAGGCACAGACAGACTTACAAAATACAAAGACAAATACCACTTATGATAGTAACCAGGTGTACAGCAATTAGGGAAGAGGAAATATTAGAAACACCTTTCAGTATAACACAATTACAATTCCATAATAACACAAATTACATCCTCCATAATAACCATAAAGTTGAATCAACACCTCTCTAATGAAGTTTCAACATTAGAACATTAGAACCTATTAAGGATTTATTGCAGAGCTGTTGTATTAGACTGCATTAGTTGTACTTATTAATAACCTGGCAACTGAGTGTATTTGGGAGGGCTGTAGACAGATAAACTCAGACACTGTGATTTCCCCTTAATTTGGCATCGAAGGGCTTGATGTAACTTGAGCAGGCCAAAGTCAAGGTAAAATAATTACCTTCAAATAATAAAGCGGAGCCACCACCCTTGCCAGTTACTTTTTTATAGCAAGACAGTGAGAGGCTTTGATTAATGAAAAACTAATCCTAAATCCTAAAGACTTCTTAAATAGTGGTGACAGTTAACAAAGGCAAAGAATAGTAAAAACTGCAAAACATGAACAAATGTCATCAAAATTTAACTTGCAGGATATTTTCCCATCTCCTATTCTCTGTAGCATGATTGTATACCATCTAGAGATTATACAGTATTTGCTGTATATTTGTCAAGACTATTTCTTTTTAAGGAATAAAATGTGAGCAGTTTATGTTGCTGTACCCTAACCGAGTTCAATATACATAATATTTTCAGGTCTTTTGCATTTGACTGAACTCTGGTGATTGGTATCTGGGGGTAGATGCCTAATCTTACAAAAAATTGTGTTTCAGTATCTGATGGGCTGGGACTGGGTTAGATCCACCTGGATTTCTCAAAGCCCTCCCCCAAGCCGGATTTACATTACTACATTACTCCTTCTTCTTCCAAAAAAAATAAAAGTGATAATTAATTGAGGCTGGTACAGAGCCATTTGCGAGACTCATTGATTAAAACTGAAAAGCCAGCTAAAACTCTCACACTGCTTCCTTAGCGGTTACAAAACATTAAATATCATGCTGAACAGTGACACCCCAAGTGTCTAGTTGATAGTCTATATATTCACAATACACTACTCCATCACTGTTCTCCATGCTAAGCAGAGCACTGCTCTTTCGGCAATTTGAAAACTGCTAAATTTTGTGAGAGTTGCTTCACACAATAAAACATAAAACTAATGCAGCAGAATGGTATATATTATGTCTTAGACACATGAAAGAATTTATTTATCATAGTTGCCCCAAACCAGCTGATGTTTTGTCAGTGATATATTTATAGTACACAATCTTAGAATCTGTAAGTGAAACTTTCTGCTTTACACGTGTTTAAGTTCTGCTTAAACTTACCATATGGATGGTAAGAAAATGTGATGGTATGCAGCATTGCTAAGTTTTCGAAGATTTTTAATATGTTATACTGTAGGTAGTAGTTTAGTTTTAATATTGTCCAAGGTAGCATCTAACCTGCAGGTTCCTCAGAAGAGTAAGAAGCCATGAAGCCACCACTGGACACAGAGGCATCAGTGTGGAACACAACAGTCATGGTGTTGCCAGAGGAGTGCACTTGTGTGCCTGTTGGTACTGTACCACAGAATCGCCGCAGGCGAGGGGCATTGAGCGCCAACCCATTTAGTACCTACAAGACACAGAGGTTATCAGAGAATCACAGGGGTACTGGGTCTTAGCAAGGCAGCAACATTTCCCGGATCAGGGCCCATATTTATCAAAATGCTTAAAGAAAAAAAATTGACTTAAGTAAAAGATAAGTGCAAATACTTCACTTTTAAACCTACTCACAAACTTAAGAATAAAAATTATTTATCGAACGTGCTCTGACTTGTTCTTCAATGTCAGAGAGCTCAAGAGGACTCTGGTTAAGAGGAAGCTGGTTAAGAGTAAATCCTTGATGACTGTACAGGAACAGAGCCGACCACATCTGTTACCTGTCTGATAAACATCTTCATAGTATGTAGTTGTTAGTGTGGTACTAAATTGTCCTTATTATGTGATGTCTCTGACGTAACTTCTCAACCAACAACAGAGTGTCTTGCAGCAGAATTTTGTTTCCCTATCAGCCGACTTCCTATTATTTCATCCCTATTTATATTTTTATACATTATAATATATTACATTGTTGTTCATTTCCAAAGTTAATTATTCACATAGATTTTACACAAAAAAAACAAACTTTTAAAAAAATTATAATTATATATTTTTGCAGAAAAAAATACCACTGAATAAACAGTAAGAATTTTTTAAAGGAATCTACAATATGGCAGATGTAGGGCCAATCTATATCTTTGATCGACTATTCCTTCTCTTGGCATCAGTTGTTAATTCCTTTAGAGTTAGTCGTAAAATTACTTTAACACTTAGCTGTAAAAGTAATTTTTCATTTCATTTGATAAATGTGTCTCACCTAAGAACTTTTTTACTCTTAAGTTGGTAGGTTAGAGCATTTACAAGTGTAATTATTAGAAGTTTGATACATACAGGCCCAGGTCTTCAACTGGGTTTATGCTGTAAATATAGGTACAACTGTGATATGTTCGGAGTGTGGGTTTACACAAAGCAGATTGCACGGAACCTAAAGATGCAGTGATAAGTTTAATAGTGATTAAAAACAGTCACAATAAAGTAGGACACTATGAAATATCCAATTAAAGAAATCTGGTTTTAACTGACAATTTAATTTAACACATTAGCAGTTCATTAGGTGATTGATTAGCCAATGTATTATTCAGTTATGTCAAACAGCGGCTAGAAATATGAACACTTTTCTGACCCCTTTAAAACAGCCAGTGGTATAATTTACATTTCTTTGGTAAATGATTAACCAACTAAATATTTTTTTTCTGCGTCAAAGCACTGTTAGGTAAGTTATTAATTACTAATCATATTAGCAAGATTTCCCTGAGTCAGCTCTGAGATATCTGCTGCTGATTTGACATTTGAGGTGAGTGGAACTGATTTGTGGCATGAAAAGCTTGAAAAAAAATTACGACAACAAATTAAATTCCTGTGGTTACCAACTAACTTTTGGATAAATATGAAAGTGTAAATGAGTAAACTTGAAAAGGTAACATGATGAAACATAAGGAACTAGTCACAGAAAGAGACTCACATCAATGTAGTCAAATGCACAGGAAGAACCAGAACCTTCCAGCCGTAGGTCATTAATGGTGAGTGTGACCCGGCGGCCTGGCGAAACCACCAGCTCCCAGCGACATACACGGCTGTGTGGGTACAAGTTGGGGTAATTGGGAGAGGAGATAGTTCCTGAGGGAGCATTCAGCTCTCCTCCACAGGCTGCAAGAAGAAGAGAGGAAAAGTAAAAGAAAGAGTTACATTCAACATGAGAAATCACATTTTCTAATGTGAATAAATGCTCATTTATTTATTTCTGTGTGCCTCAAGCAAATATCAAATATATGTAATATATTCAGGGGCTGCAACTAACCATTTTCAATTCTGAGTAATGTAGCAATTATTTTTTAAACTTATTCAATTCTTTAGTCCACCAAATGTCAAAACTAATCATAAAGTCCTTTCACATGTCAACAGAACACTTTAACTTTGCTTATTTTGTCGTTCTACCTGTGAAAATTCATAAGTAGTCAGTTTACCATGATCTGAAATGGACCAAAGAAAGTAATTGCACACACACACTGCAACCAGAAAATATTTAGTATTTTTACTGGATTAAAAAAAATACAAAAAGCAGTATGGTTTACAGTAAGTCTAATTTTGACAGCAGAAAGCACTTAAAGAAAAGTCAGTGCAAAATTATTTACAGTCAATGGGAGATCTACTCCAACCCACAAAGCTTATACTATATATAAAAAGGAACATTAACCTCAAATAAATCCTACACATTGATGACAAGTTAGATTTCCTGGAGTATTAGACATTAGTTAGCTACTGTGCAAGTAAAGATGTCTGACAATTTCCTTTGCAAAGGACGGGCTCATCTTTAGCTTTCACCTCCAGGTGTGGTCTGGATGATCCACTTGCATACGGATTGATGATAAGTTTTGTATGCATTTACACTTTTTTAAAGATGCATGTGTTTTTAGGAAAGAAATCCAATTTCAAATTGCATGTTAATACAAGGTTAAAATAGTGCTTGGCTTGAGCAAATGGTAACAATGAGTATGGAGAAATAAAAATGACACTGTAAAAAAAAAAACAACAACAATAACAATAATAATAATAATAACTAAAAATCCGTCCCTGGAACATTGTTCAGCAGTCTGTGGTGCAGTTCACTCAAGACAGAAATTTTTAAATATGTTATATTGTTTTGGCAGCCAAGACTGTGTTGGATCAGTTGTTTGACAGACTGAGGCCAGTTGTGTGGTCAGGGAAGACTGAAACATTTTATGACATTAGAAGAGAGGTTTAGTGGAAATCGTGGATAAGTTCAAATGTAATTTTTATATAAAGTGCTGCAGTAGATGCTAATTTATCACAGAAAATGGACCCCACACATTTTATTTTTTCACAAAACTGAATGGAAGAAACCCTCAGTGAGAGATTTAATGAGCTTTACACACTAACAGAACAGCAATTAGCCACTAAAAGTCATCAGGACTTCAGCTCTCTATTATCACCATCTCTGGTAACAATACTTGTGTATTGCATGTGTACTTTATGCTTAAAAATTATGTAAATGTTTGTGAGGCAGTTTGTGATCCTGCAACAAAAATCCTTTTCTAATAATCATTGTACCTTCAACGCTAGCTTCAAATGACAGACTGAAGCCAGCTGCATTTCCACTGGTGTCACTGACAAACCTGACATAAGCAAAACTGTCAGACGTGTCCGTGGAAGCTGGAAGGTCACTGCCGCAGTGTCGGCTCACTAGGTGCCCTGCATACACAGTACAACAGAAGAAATTTATCTGATAGTGGTTCTTTGATTTACATCTTAGTTGTCTTGTCATGTCAGTGTCAAGCAATGCGGCCTTTGCCTCTGCAGTCCTTTCTTCCATCCCTTTATTTCTTTTTCATTTCATTCTCATACAGAAACATAAACTTATGTCAGGAAAATAAATGTACAGTATGACTGGTGACAATGTGAGTGTTACTTATAACACACTGATACCTAAAACTATCTTATTTACTTAACAAATAGATGTGAAACTCATTCTACATATGTAAATGATGCAATGAGCAGCGAGTGCACCGCTTGCAATGATGTAAGCAAGCTAACAACACACATATGTGATATATGCAGATATAATTTATTTCAAAACTAACCAGGAACTGCAGTTCTTTTGTCCCCCCCCTCTTTTTTGCTTGTGTCTGTGTACATTCATGGAATCATATAGCTACAGGATAAGAATTATATTTTTTGCTCATGGCTTTTAAGACGAAAAAAGAGTAGCTGAACTGATCCTCGTTTTCTAACCTGAGGCATTGTACTCTCTGATCTCCACATAGTCAGCAGAGCATCCTGGAGTAGTCTGCAGGCTTAAGTTCCCATAGCTAAGGGTGAGGTAGTGCCCTGTGGGTCCCTCCAGGTACCACTCACAGCTGGAGCTGTCAGGATAATTGGATCCTGGGAAGCCAGGGCTGTAGATCATACCCCTCTGACCTATGTAGGTACCACCACATGTTGCTGTAAGGGATTGGCGATATAAAATGAGAGTAGGTCCATTAGAGTTTTACTTTTTTTAAATCGTGATAAAATCATTTTCACTGCATCTCTATTATCACCAGCTCCCCATTTTTTAAGAGAAGAAATGGGTACAACCTAAAAGCTGTAGTCAAACCTATGTAGGAATTGAAAAGTTTCCTCTTCTTTGACAACAGCCATTGATAGTACAAAATGAAATGGTGCCAGCTCAAACTTGTGCTGTGATAAGAATTTCAATTGATGTATTTGCAAACACAACAAACCCAAAAATTGATTTTCAGAAGCTCAAAGTGTCTGTGTTTGTGTATTTATAGAGGATATGCTTTTTACTTGTCAGGCCAAACTAATTATACAGTATCTCATAATTAGGACTGGATCTATATCCAAAAACCAAAGCCTTGATTTGGTAAACTATCTTCAGATTGTTTGTGATGACTGTGATTTTCTTACCCTCGGAGTACTTTGCCTTGAAGCCTTTGTGTGTGATGCTGGTGTCAGTACGAAACCTGAGTAGCATGGAGGAACCTTTTGAATGGTGGGTAGATGGTCGAGTACTGCCGCAGAGCCGGGAAATTAAGTCAGAGCTGGATGTTGAGCCATCACGCAGCTCCAAGTAGTCGTACACACAGCTGAGAAATACATGAATATCTGAAAACATGTCTTGTCAAGGTTATGATCCCCAAATCATTGCTAGAAGATAATAGATTGTAAAAAATGTAAATACAAATGTCCATTGTTTTTAAACTTCACATTAAAAGATTTCCCTAATGAAAGTTTAGGTTTAAGAAAAAGGATCCAACAGTGTCTGGCCCATGACTCCATTTTAGGTCTCCAAACTGAAGACCCCACTAGTCAGAGAGCTGTCAAGTTGTCATATTAATTTCATTATAGTTTATTTGTAGTATATAGGTTGAGCTTATATCAAAATGATAACTTTGGTTCAGAGGTTGAGGAGTTCAAATGAATACCATTGCATTATCATTAAATCTAGAAAACAAAAGAGTAGAATATGTTCAGTTTCCATTTACTTTACACTAGAAACACTGACTCTAAGCAGTAATTAGCTGGTATAAATGTAAAAATATTTAAACAACAGCCAAAGGAGAAATCAGCAGCTGTACCTGGCTGTAGGCTCAATGTAGAATTCATCCTCAAAGTCAATTTGGACAGCTTCTCCATTGGGCACAGTGATGACCCAGATACAGTCAATGTTTTGGGGATAGTTCTGAGGATAGTTAGGTGAAGTTATGTACCCTGGAGGATCATTATCATTGAGCTCCATGAAGCCTCCACAAGCTGCGTAAAGAGAGAAAGAATACGTTTGTGCTATCAATGATAAACTTGTAAATACATAAATTCATAAAGCCAATCAAATTTATAAAGTTATTAGTTAAATCAAAGGATTCTTACAGTGGTAACAGTTCCAGGCAGTGTGAATTTACAGTAGTAAAAGTCTCTTACTGAGCACAACATCCAATTGTAATGGCTATCTGTCTCAAAGTAGAATGGTTTGAGAACCAACTTGACTTGATCTAATTAATATGATCTGACAACAGTGCCCCAGTGGAAGTAACCAGATTTCTCCAGGTGGAATCAAGTTTTGCCCAGTCGGAGCTACACATCACTGCACTATAGACATCAATAACACAAAAGCAGTAAAGACAAACAACTATACCATAAATGTTAACAGCACATACTGTAAATCTCACAAGACAGAAACTTTTTCATCTGATTAGTTATCCTGCAATTTAGAGGATAAGGTGAAAGAGCAATATAAAATTCCCTAAAAGGAAATAACATTTATGTTTTAAGTTGTAACTTTGTAACTTCAGATGTAACTTTAGTTAAATGAAAGATGAAACGTCGACTTTTTCATATTTCCACATTGTTTTTGGGTTGTAAACAGTAAGTATGAAGTTGCCATGGAATCAGTTAGTTAGCACTACTTACAGTATACTAAAAGTATGCAGAATTACCTATTACCGGTTTCTGTTTTCAATGCACTTGTGAAAGTACAGACAACTATCACTGGATTATTTTGATAATGAAGAAAACTTAAAAATGTGATGATTCTTAGTCAAATTCTTCTATGATATCTTTCTATGATTTCTAAGTGGATTCATCGTGGTTTATTCACTATGGACAACATAGATAATATCTTCAGAAAAAGTAAGCCACACAAATCTTTAAATATGTGGATCATATCTGTGTGTTCAGATTTGTTTTAACTCAGAGTTATGCATCTGAGAAGAAGGAGTGTGTTTTGAGGCAAATTGAGGCAATCAGGCACCATGGGTTTTAAAGTATCTTTACTACATCTTTGATCTGTTTGTCACAGCAACTGCTGCTGCTGCTGCAACTCTTGACAGTGTTTAAAAGTGGGCCACATCAGTTCAATTACAATAATTAACTTCCCGTTGTTTTTAGAACAACACTATGCACTTGACACTTTCACTCCCTCCATACTCCCCCTTCAACTCTGCTATTCCCCCTGAGGAAACTTGCCTCACAGTTTATAAAAATCTCTTGGATGGATCCAGACAGTCTCCCTCTGTTGAACTTTTTCAGTTCAGGAGCAGAGTGGGAATAAAAATCTACCTGGAACCTTTGATTCAGATCAGCCCACGAAAAACTCACCTGGTGATAGACTATCACCCAGAACATTAATAAGTAAGTTCGCTGATATACTTCAGTTCTATTTGCATTGTATTACATTGTAAAGGTATATGCATTTTTCAAGTTCCACTCTTTCTATATTTATATAGAATTATATGTATTAGTGTAAGATTAGAATTTAAACTGGACAGTACAGCAATAAAGGCAGCACCATCATAATTAACTTTAATTGCTCATAAATACTTTAAGACAAAATACCATAAGTAACTTGATTAATTAGGATATTATTTTGATGAATCCAGAGCAGAAAACTGAGCTAAATAACCTTATCCTGCTAACTAAACCCAGACCAGCCTATTCCTGTTCTTTTGTTTTCAGGATTTTAATTTCTTTTCTCCGAGTTTTTTTTAGCTCCACCTCCATGATTTTAGTTTTAGTAGTCATAGAAAGTCAGTAACAGTCCAGTGATCGCTGGCTCAGTGTCAAACTAAAAAGTTACTTCCAAAAAAATAAATGATCAAGGAGCAAATGAACATGTGGGATCCAGCCGGGTAAGTGAACGTGATTAACTTGGGGGTGGGAGATGTGTGGGAGATGACAGGCACATGATACTAAACTGTGGGTCACACAGCCCACTCCACTAGTCACTATTCTAGTGTCTTCTGGCCCAATGCAGAGGCCCAACAGGAAACCCTCTGGTACTCCTGATGGCCACTCCACCTTTTTCTAAGTCTAACACTCCATCAACATCTGGGCTTTTTCATTCAATTCAACCCCATTAACTGTAACTACCAGTAATTCCGACAATAAGGTTTTAATTCCTTGGTCAATGATAAAGTCATTGATTATTCAATGGCATTATATAGTACTGCAGAATGAACACCAATCATGTTAATGTTATGATGAATTCTACTGTGACAGATAAAATACAAAAAAGAGTGGTGGTTTACCCTGACTGTGGGCCTCAAAAGTCAGCTTAAAGCCGCTGGCCTCATTACTGGCATCAGACAAAAAGTGAATAAAGAGGTGGTTGTCAGTAGTCTGGAGAAGGGATGGGGGACTTGAACGACAGAGACGTTCCCCCAGTAGTGGAGATGAACCATCCGGACCATTCCTAAGCTGTGGAGACAGCAGCAAGTGAATAATTACTGTGAGTGATTAAATAAACAATTTAACTAGCTGATTATTAATAGTGAATCTAAAACCTCAGAATGAGGGAAGTAAATCGTAAAAGAAAATAAAGTTGTTGTACCTGAGTAGTTTTACGCAGCAGAAATTATTACTGCATTTTAGATGTGTCCCCTCACCCAAGAGGCTTCATTCACACTATAACTGGTGGGTAAATTCCCTAGCATTTCAATCCCTGAATGGATCATTCAAAATTGAGTTGAGGAAATTGGGATCAAATCTTGAAAAATTCAGTTTGAAACTGGATGGGAAGGTTACCACTGTAAGTTGCTAATAGGTGGTAATGCATGTCCTTTCCTCTGATGGTTGGTCTGGTATGACATACTGTAAATGTATCATCTCAGGTGATTTGAAAGAGGAAAGGAGGACACCTACAGTTTGTCAAACTGGTACAACAATCCACCGAAGGAGGGGACTCATGACACACTCAGTGTGTGTACATGCACTTAAGTAAGCAGGTTAATCAGAGAAACTAGGTTACATGGATAATCTGAGAACACATTTACATACACTGTAGTAACCTGGTTCTTGTGAATCCACTTATATATACAGCAGTTCAGTTATTCTCCCAAGCCTCCAGCCTTATTTTGGAACCATGGCTTACTCATTTCAATTGTATTTGTGACAAAAGACACTGCGTCCTGAATTTTTTTGGTGTGTTAGTCTGTGGAGCAAACTGATGCTGTAAGAGGAGGGACAGAGAGATGGAGTGAAGCTTCCTCACATCATAATTCTGTCTGAATTTAGCAAGTATTCCATCTTATTTAGACTTCCAGAGACTTCCTTTTTAATTTCAGTTGTAGTCTGTCTTTGGATGGGATTACTTCAAATGCAGGAAAACATTGCTCCATGTAATTACCTTCCCATTATTCCACTTGCATTACTGTTACACTCCCACTAACTGTAGTCTTTGTTATGCACGTGTTCTCGTTAAAAGCCAATTAGAAACCTGGTTACCTGTATATATGGACAAAGAAATAGGCGCTCTCTAAGAAAAATCAGGTTTCTCTAGTCCTCTACCCTGATTACAGAAACCAGGTGTTTCTGGTTGTTTACATGACATTTAAGTTATCACCTTACTTAAGAAAGCTGACTCTAACCCTTGTACTTAAGTGCATGTAAACACACTGAGTGTGATCTTGACAAACCTTCACAGGCAGTTTAACTCCATTTCACACTTTAGGGTGCTTTCACACCTGTAGTTCAGTTCATGCGTCCCAGATCTAGGAAACAAAATTATACGTTGTTGCCTTTTAGTTCTGGTCTGCTTTGTATTCACACTGGGTTATTACATACAAACATGAAGTCATATGGACTGATAGGTAACTCATTGATTTGACAGTTTTGGTGACTGTCATCATCAGCCACAACATTAAAATCAGTTACCAACATCTTGTCTGGTGTACACTAAGAGTTCAGAAAAAATAACTATTATGAGTATTTTTGCTAAGACTGCAACTGGACCGTGTATACAAGAAATAATGACAAACAGGTAGAAATGGGAGAAAAATAGGCATTCTCTAATGTAATATTACAGGGGGATAGTTACTGTGCGGTTGTGTCGTTTCACTTGTTTAATTTACTTCTTTATTGGGAAGTGCTAACATAGACAAAGCAGGACACACTCTCATCACATTTATTTTTTAACTATTTTCATTCCCTGATGTACCAGGGAAAATCCCTGCTCTCACTTGATACATTGTACGTGTTACCACAGTTACGAAATGAATGCTTTCCTCAACACGTAACAATTTACTTCAATGACCCTCATGTGTTTTCAATGTGTGGCCCAAAAAGTTGGACAAACCTGATACTCCCTACGGTCTGTAGAACTACTGAAGTCTCTGGAATGATTGGCTTTGACTTAGTTATCATAGATATTCTGTGACCTGGATGATTAAGGCTGGAATTATACTTCTCCGCAGATATGCATAAGCATCACCATGGATAGAGAAGGGTGGTCTGGGTAACCATAAGTTGCAGCGGCTTGCAGAGGAGCTGTCACACATACCTCCAAATCTGAACTGTGTTGTGAGGGTGCAGACCTTTGCGTCAAGGTAACTAATAGCTTGACTCAATTAATATTTGGCGGTGGGTTTGAAACTGAGATGAAAACAAATGCATACCTGATACATACTGGTATAAAAGACACTGCCACGCAAACATATTCGAGCAACCCCCACTCCTCACAGATGTCTGACACAAGGTTAACGCGTGTGTAAAAGAACAACAGGGTTCATAATTAGTTAATGTTAATGGAGCAGTTAGACGCTGTACATAGGAACAGTTTGTATTTTGTAATTACTAGTTTGAAGAACTACATGTTCATAGTACCAGTAACTGGAAAACTTATAACCAATTGAAAATCTTATATTGATGCCACCTTGCAAAACTAAACTTTCACTTGTAGCACTATGGACCTGGTTTTGAGCTTTTATTCACAATATAAATATTTTGCTATCCATATGTTGTTTACCTCAAGGTAGTCTCCTGAGCTGCATCCAGTTCCATAGCCTTGAATCTGGAAGGGGCTCTGGAAGGTGACAGAAACCCTGAAGCCAGGTGTCACCGTTACATGCCAGCTACAGTCCAGACCAGGCAGGTAGTTCTGTGGGTAGCGGGGACTGCTCAGCACACCCCTGTCTACATGCAGAAGGCCACCACAACCTAAAAAGACATTACTGAATTAATGAATACTGAAAATTATTATGATCATTATTAGTAATAATAGAATTATTATTGTTGTACATAGTGACAGTTATAGAGTGTGACAGGAAATTTGTGGAAAAAGAATGGGATAAGAAATGGGAATCAACATTTTCAACGGCTTGAAAGATATGTAAGCCTTTTTCCCATGGAAAAGCTGAGATTTATATTATGTTGTTTATATATTTTATGGGGGAATGAGCACACCTGAGTGAAAATCCTGACCCAGGCATATTAACATCTGTGATTTATTATTGAACTATTAGTTATAGTCTACCCTGCAGCTGACAGTGGCCACCCCTTTACCACATTCCTATAGCCTCCTAGTGTGTGGGCAGGGCCAAATGATGCCCACACTCTGTATTGATTAGTTGTGGAGTACACCATAGCACTGCTGAGATGCCAGTTATGGATGTGTCAGGTGGTAGGGCTCTGGAAGGGCTGGTTGTCTTTCCCCTCTTTTCCCTGTCTTACACCCTAATTCCCTTTCCCACCAACCCCATTAAGCAACTGATGATGAGATGATAATCAGTTATTGGAATTCAAGATTTTGAATAACTTTATAGAACTGGAGAACAGTGTAGTATATTTTAACAGATTCTTTTAGTACTGTGCAAATTTCACAATGAAATGAAATGGATATGGTCATGGAATGTGCTGGAGATGTAGCGGTGGCTGCCACACATTCTGCACTAGCCACATCATAATTTTGGAATTAAATACATCTATTTTGTGCTAAATGTTGAGCATGTAATTTAATCAGCCTGTATATATACAGTATAAAGAGAAATAGGGGGGATTATTATTATTGGCTTTCTTGCTAAGAGTTAGATGAAATACCTCTCTAATGTCTGAACATTAATATGAAGATACAGCCAGAAGACGGTTACCTTAGCTAAGTGTAAAGACTGTAAACGACTTGTCTGCCTTTTTCCAAAACTAGGACTTGGCCAGGGCTAGTACATTCCTGGACTGTCTGCTGGAGGCCTGAAAACTGCTCCTGGCAAATTACTGTTTTTGACTGTCATAAAAAGTCTAGACACCCTGGGCATAAAGACTAGAGGCAGGGGGAAACAACTAGTCTGGCTCTATCCAAAGTTTTCAAAATCTGCCCACTACTAACTCACTAATTAACACATTATATCTTTTTTGTTTAATCCAAACAAAAAGCAAAGTGTGAAAACAACAAGTTGTAGTTTTACAGGAAGTTAAGTGGTAGAAATCCAAATGAGGGACAAATTAAAGGAAAAACCAACATAAAGTGTCCTAGTAAGGTGTTGCGCCACCACATGCCAGCAGAACAGTTTCAATGAGCCTTGGCATAGATTCTACAAGTCTCTCAAAACCTACCGGATGGATGGCACACCATTCTTCCAAAAGATATTCCCTCATTTGGTGTTTTAATGATGGTGATGGAGAGCGCTGTCTAACACGTCAGTCTAAAATCTCCCATAGGCGTTCAGTTGGGCTGAGATCTGGTGACTGTGAAGGCCATAGCATATGATTCACATAGATTTCATACTCTTCAAACCATTCAGTGACTCCCTGTGCCCTGTGATTGGGGGAATTGTCAGCCAGTTTCTCCACTAATTTTTTCAGGTTTTTTCCTTTAATTTGTTACCTGTCTGTATTTCTTGGCTGTGCCTTCCTGGTGTCTCCACTGGTTGCCTGGCAACCTCACAGTTGTGACAAGACTCCAGGAGGGCACTGCACCTTATAAATCCCATTTTCTGGTTAAAGGCGTATTAATCAGTACAGGAAAATAGCCGAACCACACAATAGTATGGTGTATAGTAAGTCACTGCTTCACAGTGCATAGAGCAGTTCCTGCCTTTAACTGATGCCTATTGGCATATCTTGAGTTTTTTGTTGTAGAATACTGAGAGTAACAAGAATATGATGTTTATAAATTTGCCTCTGGTGTATGACCTCTGGAGTAGGAGGCATTAAAGCCTCGGCCACTGACACTGCTGTCTGAGGAGAAGTGGATGAACATGGATTCTCCTGTAGACTGGAGAGAACCTGGAGGATCCCGACCACAAACACTGGCCATCACAGAGGATAGACTGGTCGCACCTGGGAACACAGACGTGAAGAAGAAGGGAATTACAAGATGTCCAGAAGAACAAAAACACCGCAGCATTAAAAATATACCAGTTACTCCATTCAGGTTTGGTTCATGGTCAGGTATCTACAGAAAAGGCTTTCATGGCTTACCATCTCTGATGACAAGGCTGTCAGAGTAGCAAGTGGGGTAGTCCTCCATGTCCAGAGACAAGATGTTAAACTCTACAGTTAAGTCTGTAGAACGTATCAACCAGGTACACTCCTGGTTAGGAGGGTAGTTTTCAGGCCAGCCAGGAGAATAGAGGAAGCCAGGAGTCTCCCCTGTCATTAGCACTCCACCACATGCTCCTGACACAGACACACCCAGAGAAAGAAAAAGAAAAAAAAACAAACAAACACTGGTTCGTTCAGACGATGCACATGCGATATTGACTTAATTAACTGTACCTTAGGTTCAGAGTGAACTGATACACACCTCTAACGTTAAATAAATTTATTGTACTTTTCATTTCATAAAATTAATCTTCCTTTTCACTTTCCTTTTTACTCAGTCAGGAAAGCAAGGTATACATACTGTATAATCAAGTAAGTACACAAATTCCTTAGCGTATACAGTATTGCTGTCAAAGCACATATACATACAGTATATACAAAACAGAGAAAACCAAATTCCACACCCATCATCCCACTCAACCATGAAAAAAAAAAAAAACAACAACAAGGGAGAAAAAACATTTACAGTAAGGGTAAAGCTTAGTGAGCTGTATAAGGCAAATCTATTCCAGTAAGTCATTGCTGGCCAATCACAATCAAAATACATGGTGATGGTAGACCATTCTTTCACAAATTAATCTAGACTTCCTTGAAATACAGTAAATATTCTCTCTTAAGGAAAAAATGACAGCAATTTTGTATGACACATTGATAAAGTAGGTGCATACTATATACTTCTATCCAAACATGCAGGATTGCAGGAGAATGTGCAGCATACAACTGTAACTGCAACTAAGCAATTTGAAATTTTTACCAGACAATAACATACCACCAAGAATACATTGTTTTGGACCTTTTACTATTTTAATGCTAAAAAAAAATGCAATCTCTGATTTGCATGCAGTTTATTAATAATCCAATATTACAATTCAAATGATATTTTGGCATTAATAGGGATTAAAAAAATTAAAATCCAAAATGGAAACCATTCAGTATTGAGGATCTTACATTCCTTACCCATCTTAACATGAAGGTAGTGAACCACTTTAGGTATTTGGCGATATTAAAGGCATGGGGAGGCCAAGATGTCCCAAATTTTGAAATATATTATTGGTCTTTCACTCTCTGTGCCCTATGCATTTGGCTTAACATAGCATCAGGGCCCATGTGGCACCCAGTTGAAGAAAAAATCATTCACCCTTATAGGTTGCAAGACCTCATGTATATCAATATCCCTTTGAAATTAGCCCAAGTTGGGGGTGGTGGCACTGTCAGTTAGGAGCATTATTTTCATTTAATAGCTATGCTCTTGAACACTTAAAGGAATTTTGCTTTGTACTTTTGTGAACAAACATTGTAAGTGGACATTATGTATTGGGAAAGATGTATCATTGGTTTGACTATCATTGGTTTCATCTACTGCAGCAGACCAAAAAGAGCTATGCTACTGACACATGTTCCGTTTTTAAAAAAGTACAAAACAACGAAAATGGATTTAAAGTACCAATATCTTCACTATGTTGTGTTGCGATTATTAAAATGAATACCCTACCTTGCTTACTGTATCCAACACAGATGTTTTCTACTTGTATTCCCTTAAAACTATTCAGATCAATACATAGTGCAATAATCAGTTTTATCTCAAAACTAAACACCCATGAATGAAATTACAAAAACTTTAGGTTCCCATAAGAAAAGATGCATTAGCCCTACCAAATTTGGGGCAAAGGAAACTGAGTGGATCATGTCGGAGTTGGAGCTAATAAATGTTGAACACCAGTTACTTTTACTTAAATTACTGCAATGCATAAAAGGTAAAGGAGTAAGAGATGTGTGTACAACAATAGAACAAATTGAGGAGGAGGGTGAATTTTCTGTGCTTACCCAGCCACTGAGAGACATGGATGATTAAGCAGACCAATCACAGTTGTTGCAGTCTGCGTCGCTGCGATGTATAGTTACATTTCTAGGGAGGCGCACGACAGGCTACAACGTAGGCTGGGTAGGCTACGTAGGTTATGTAGACTATGTAGGTAGGCCATTTGGGTATGCTATGCCCTGCCACGTGGGTATGCAATGCCCTGCCACGTGGGTATGCTATGCCCTGTATAGAATCGTTACCGTACAGGGCATAAACTTAAGGCCAGTCTCTAAATTCTTTTTTGAGACCAGTATAAACTGGCCTTAAGATTACAATGAACATTAAGATTACAGTGGAAATTAAACATACTGTTGTTGTAAACAGGCTTCTGGTGTTCACCTAGTTGAATATGTGGTTCAAAGCTTTATATTGTTGCAGCCTGTCCACACAGGTGTAGACACAGTGAAATTTGCATGAATTCTCTTGGGCACAATATCAGGCTCAATACACATAAATCCAGTTGTAACACGCACTGTTTAGTGTGTACACAAGCTGAATAATGATGTCTCCACAGAAAGCATTTCAGCCACATTTTTCTGTGTTCCACCTCATGCATGTCTGATGGAAAAGATAAGCTCCTATTTTTATCTTTCCAGCTGTCCATACAGGCCACATAATGACTCAAGTTATACGCACATAAAAGCGACCTGAAGTGTATTTTTACGCTCTAAGTCTTTTTTTCCTGTGTTTTATGTGCATAACTGCAGTGATTGTGTACTGGACTCTGCGTGCTACCAAAACATGGGTGACCTACAATTTGAACTGTGCCTGAATGCATCCTGGAGCACCTGAGGTGGTGGTAGGCTCAGGTGCTAGTAGGCCTATACTATATAGTGGTGTTATATAGGAATACCACCATGTTCCTTGTAATTTTCCTCCACTTCTCTTTTTGAATTTGCAGTAGCATACAGTTTGCATGTCTTACATGTGTAGTTTACATAAAATGGCTCAAAGGAACTAACTGTTGTGTCTGACCTGGTGTGATAGTGGGCAGTGGTCCAGAGTCCTGGACAGTGGTCCATTCCACGAGGAAGCCTCGTCCTCCCACCACTGAATCTGTCTGGAACTGCAGAGTGACAGTGCTGGCTGAACTCCTTAAAGGTGGTGGCAGGGCCAGACCACAGAATGTCCCGATGGGATAGTAATGAATACTGGGACCATCAAATATCTGGAGAGAAAGAAGGATTGAGGGCAGAATCGATAACATAGCATCATATCAATGGACACCTCCTCTGGACTGTCATCACCACCATCTCTCTCTTATACATCATTTACACTAAAAACTGTTACAGTGAGTTTGAAAACCATTACATTAAGATTGTAGAAGACACAGTTAAAGTGATCCCATTAAAAAATAGCTAACTATATGACATTGTGCACAATATCCTATAGTTAGCCATTTTTTTAACTGGTGAAGAAAAAAGATACTATGTACAATATATATTATTTAACATGACAACGCACACTGAGTCTGGGGACTATGATAGTATATAGGTTGACCTTGGGTAGTCAATATGATCTGTAAGAACATCCAGCAGCATCTTTTTTGTTTGATACAGCTGGCTAAAATTCACATCAACCAGTCTTTGATTACACTGTTTTATATATTTTTATCTCATCTTTTATTTATCAGCATGTTTCTCTCATGGTAAAATACAAAAAATGTTCTAAATAGGTAGGTAAATATCTGCAGCAAAATCACAGATACTCAACAGACAAGTCTGTTTTGCAACAAACAGTTGCTAAGAAAAGTAGATTCTATTTGGTGAGACAGCTCCCATAACCTATGTCCGGAGTTTCAAATCTCCTGGTTCCCTTTTAAGACAAAGTTACGAGATGTAAAAAGTCTTTCATTCACCCTTCTCTCTGTCAACTAAACTCTGTGAGGACAGGAAAAATGGGCTCTTATACCCATATGGGATCATGTCTGTTCTACTGCTACACAACCAATTGCCCTCTGGGGACAAATAAAATGAAAATGAGGGATCCAGCTCTGCTGGCAAATCTATAGTATGTATAACTTGGAGTGTCATATACTGTACAACAGAAAGATGACACAGGTTGAGGGGAAAAATACAGTGAATACAATGGGTCAGAGGACTGAAGCCTTTTTTGTACGTGGTATTTGTACCCTCCCCCGAGGGGAAACAAATTCAAATTTGCTAGATTATTCGGAAGCACACTAGTCTGGAGTTGTTGCTCCTGATATGGTTGCAGAGTATGTCATGAGCTATTGTGTCAAAAGCAGCATTTCACACAACTGTTCAAACTAGAATATGTGGGAGTGTGTCAAAAGCTTACCTTGTTAAGTTTAAAATTTTAAATGAGTGGGGTTGACTATAGACTGATGTTACATTACTTTTAATGCTGTGTATCTCATCAACTGAAAAACACTTGATTTATACCTTGATGTGCAATCAATCAATCAATGCAATCTAATGCATCTGTATCCATTTTAAATCAGCCAATGAATAAAAACTCAGCTTATTACTGTTGCAGTGAAGTACTATGTGAAATAACACAATGCAATTCATTACGCTTAGACACAATGGCGCAAACATTCTGACTATAATTGTAATAGGTTAAATAAAGAATAAAATGTGATTTCACAGCACACATAATCTTACTTTGAGCTGGTCATAGTAGCAGTCATACAGGTCCTCAATGTCCATGTCCAAGAAGCGGATCTGAATGTAGCTGTCTCCCTCCACAGTTATGGTCCAGCGGTAGTGGGCATTATTGGGGTACATTCTGGGATATAGTGGGGATGCTATCTGACCAAACTCCCCCATCATTTCATTACCATACACTGAGAAACAGTGAGGAAGTCAAAAGTTATATTTCTTATTCTCTCTCAATTTGAGTCTTATTATTTATTTATTTATTTTTAGTCAGACTTACCATAACTCAATAGATGAATAAACAGAGGTGTAAACACCACAGCTTGCATACATTGAGACAGCTATATCAGTAAGATACAGTAGTTATACAAGTGATCATTGCCGCATATGTTTGTGGAATAATATGGTGGTGAGTTCTGTTTCATTCTTCCTAACCACCATATGTGGTGTGAGGTACTTGGATATCCATCACATGCATGCAGGGGAGGTTGAGACCTTATACCAACAAAGTTAAATGTATGACCTGGGTGACGCAAATGACCTGATAAAATCGGGTAACACCAAGTCTCCTTTTCAACTACTCGCCTTACCGCATAGGTTAAGTACACTGTTAGCATTTGCTAGCGTTAGCTTTTCACTGCCTATGCCAATAGCCGCGTAACTGATCAGTTAGAGCTATGTTCTGCCCTTCAGAGACTGCCTCTTCATCTCTGTAGATCTGCTGGGACAATGCTTAGAGGTTTTTACTGCAACCTCAGCTACAAATTTTAGAGACTGTAGTCCCCAACGCTTAACTATGTTCTCAATGAGCCAAGCTGCACTATTTGATGGGATGAAACAAATACACAAATAACATAAATTAAATGACAAAAAGTAAAACTTAAAATTTGATTCTTTTTACCATACTGGTCTGATGCCACCTGGGGGCTCAAATTATTCCCGTTGGGAATTAGTGATCACAGATGCCTCCCTCTCAGGGTAGGGCACCATGTGGAACCACAGGACAGTCAGCAAGACCTGGAGCCCTCAGCAGCACATAAATGTGGTGGCGCTACAGGCACCAAACCTTGATGTCAGACATTTTCTTCTATTTTCATTAGTTAACAGTCTTTTATATGAAACACCAAGAGGAACCAATGGAGTCTTGATTGATCTGCTCTTACCTCATTGCCCAACACCTCCTCTCCTCCTAGAGGCTTTCAGCTTTTCATATCAATTTGTCTATCAATTTGGCAGTATTTGCTCTGCAACCAACTGTAGAGGAGCTGTATCCTAACATCAGAATACTGTATCCTGTTCAGGACCTGAGAGATGACAGCTGTAGTACAGTAAGTCTTTTTTTTTTCAATAAATTTATTTTTATTGAACTACTGAACAAGATATCCAGATATGTATAAACAGCATATGAAGAAATCTAGCAACTCCTTGGACAAATCTTAGTTACTTCTGTAGACGAGAGTTGCCAATATTACCTCTCTCTGGTCTCATTCAATTGATTGCACGGCAGCTGCAGTCAATTGAGTGACGTCTAACTTTCTCTCTGAGTTATCATTTTACAAGTAAATATAACGGAAATCACAGCACAGCCATTGTCTTTTTTACTTATGTGTATGGTGATTTTGTCAGACAACTTGTTATAAAACCAGGATTTTATCTATGCAGAGCAGCAGCTTGGAAATGGCTTGGAAGTAACTGCTGGTTAACATGTAGTCTTAAACGACCGTGTTTCAGTCACTATTTCATACTTGTTCCATTGTCTGACAACAGAAACAGAAAAACGTAAATGAGAACAGCTTTATAGGGAATTCAGCTGTATTAAAATGCTCTGTATGTGAGCACAGAGAGTAGGAGAGAAGCAAACAGATAAAGGGCAGTACAGCCATATACTAGGTTTTGACCTAGTCTTGTTTCTAAATGAGTCGTATATGCCCACCTTAACCCAGTGTCCATATACTGGTGGCAAAAAAT
The DNA here is from genome assembly GCF_016859285.1 of Xiphias gladius. Classification (NCBI taxonomy): domain Eukaryota; kingdom Metazoa; phylum Chordata; class Actinopteri; order Istiophoriformes; family Xiphiidae; genus Xiphias; species Xiphias gladius. The sequence continues at coordinate 7,785,592 of NC_053404.1, forward strand.
AAATAAATAACTACTGGTTTCCAAACATTATGTCATTTTGGACACATCCAAAACAAATGTATGAGAGTAGCTGGTCCCTGTTTGTGTCGGTCCCATGTGGGATCAAAATCTGCTCTGATCTTACAGTCTTACTTTAGATCAGGGAAGCTGATGTACACATTTGAACTGAACTACTGCATGTTTGAGGCAGATGGAGGTTGAGTAGCTTCTATGTATTATTTTTTGCCAAAACTCATTTGAAATGTGTTCATTTATATCTTCCTCGCATTTATTTTGAAGTTTTTCTATTGTGGTTAAGTTGTAAGCAGCTCAGAGATGATACTCATTTTCTATTTTGTATCTGCTTTATATTTAAAGATTGAGTCCAAAGAGATAAGAAAGGACACAAAGGAAAGAAGTCAGAGTTATAGGCAATAAACTTTCTGATCTGTAGATACCTATAAAAAATGTTCTCTAGGAATATTACATTTTTGCACTAGCTGTTCAACAGAACCACAACTGTTGTTAATATAAGGATCATATTTTTCATGTTTCAACCATGTGCTAAAAGCCTCATCCATAATTGATTGAGTAAACATACAATACCTATCAGGGTGGTGCTACAAGAGATAAATCATTAAGTGCAAGATGATGGCTAAATTGATTCCATATTTTGACCATATAGGGCCTTTGTAATACACTTTGTTTAATCCACGGTTGTTTCTTATTATTCAGTATATTAAATTATATAATATATTCAAATTATTAAAAAGGATTTTGTAAAAAAAAAAAAAAAAGGAAATTTATTAATTTTAATGGCATTTATCCCTCCACCCAAGGCGAGAGGCAGTAAAGATACAAATCCAGTTTATACTGGTAGGTACTGGGAAATAGTCGTATGCACACACTCTAAGTAAGACAGTATGCTCAGAGTTCGATAGCCTGTTAGGTCATTATCATATTACTCCTGATTCCCGCTACCTGTGGGCTTTGAAGATATTTGCTGCGGCAGTTTAATTAAGTTACACAACTTTTAGTGCCAATTATGTTAATAATTGTTTTGCATTTTTGTTTAAATACTTCTATCATCTCTAGGTTACTTTTTATTTCTGCGACCGTCATGATACAATATATACAAGAGTTGGTAGAGTTTTGTGTATTTAGTGTAAAAATACACATGTAACATTATCACAGTAAGTTAAGTAAAAAGACTTCTTGATTACATATGTTATCAGGTTTATATAGCCTGCTGTTTAATATTTTGGGAGGATAATGAAGGATATTGTTTAATTTCCACCTGATACCAACATATCATATTAGTGTTCCCTGCACTATTGTGACCTGATAGGTGCGAAACACCCAACACTGGAAAACTTGAAATACTCAAAATAGTTGATACATTTAGAGTTGCACTTGGTATATAGCAATAGAAAAAACAGTTCAACATGTTGGTACTATAATGGAGGGCTCTATTGATGAGAACATTTTTTGAAAAAATCCGAAGGGTATCCATCTGGACCCTGCAATTTAGCAAATTGCATACTTTGGATTGACAATTCCATTTCTGTAGCAGAGATTAACTCCTCCAGATCAGCTGCTACGTCTGCACTTATAGTGGGGATGTTTACATTTTGAAAAAAGGTCTCTAAGGCTGAAGCATTAGCCGGTGAGCAGTAGGTGTACAAAGACTGATAATAGTTACAAAAGCACGTATTAATCTCTGGGTTATCAGTACACTTAACATTGTGATTTTGAAAATAAAGTACTCTGTTTGTTTGATTGATATAAGGTTTTATTCAGACGTCATAAGATTGACAAACACCTTATCTGAAAGCAGTAAAGGATTAAATCTCAAAGGATGGTAATTAGAATGGTAATACTATATGGTAATGGTAATGGTAATAATTGGGAATACGCACTGACACATCTAAGGGAGTGATCTAAGATGACTATGGCCTTTCATTCTGTTACTAGGGGGAGGAAGTTTTTGTCCAGAAGGAAATTATCTTAGGACCAGATCCAAAAGGTCTGGTCTTATGTTCTAAGTATTTTAGTGTGGGTTCTGTAAGTTTGATGTGTAATTTGTTATACAGGGCATATGAAGGGTTTTGCCTTGTCTAAACAGAGACTCTCTAACTGGGTTTTAGATATCATAGCCAAAGCTTAAAGACACAAGGGTCTGCAGGTCCCCTGCGTGTGTCCACCTCTTGGGTTGCTACAAAGGTTGTTCCACTGAGTGATATCTGTAATGCTGAATGCGAACAGGACTTGCTTAATGGTTTCAAGGCCCTGGCCGTGACTCTGGTTTCTTCTTTGTTTTTCCTGTGTTTCCTCCACTTCCTTGTGTTTTTTTGTTTTTTTTTGTCCTTTGTTGTCCTGTGTGTGTATGGGTGTCAGTCACACACACACCACAGCATCCAGGTGGTTCCTGTCCCCTGTCTGTCCCTCACTGCCTCTGCCCTCCTCCTCCCCTCCCCTCCCTCCCCTTCTCCTGCTTACAGCCACTTTCTCACCCTACATCTTTTGACAAACGGTGGGAGGATCTAGGATCTAGCTGTAGCTGTTGACAGAAGCAGGAGTTGTCAGAAAGCAAGGAGCAAAAAAATCCCTTGCTGCTTAACCCAGTAAAGACCAAACCCACCCTTCTAGTTACCGCAATCTTGCACCTATCAAAATTACTACTAAAGCCCTTGGAACCACATTGGAAACAGTCACCCAAACATTGATTCACCCACACCAACAGGTTTGATTAAAAACAAATAGGCTTCTGATAACGTCAATAGATTATTTAACCCAATCAAAATATCACGGCAAAAACAAACCAAAACCATAACTGCATCATTAGACACTGAAAAGCATTTGATGAAGTTGATTGGACATTACTATTTAGCACTCTCCACTTGGTTGTGGAGAATCGTTTTAGAGAGTCTTTCATCCACTGGATAAAAATACTGTACACTTAACCTAGGGCCATAGCAATCACAAATGGTGTAACTTCACAGAGCTTCATACTTCACCACAGAACCATACAAGGATGCCCATTCTCACTGTCCTTATTTTTACTTCACTCTCTGAGGATACTTTGGATTGTGCAGCCCATGATTTGGCTCTCCCATTTCAGGTATTGAGGTATTAATATTTTCCCAAGTCAGAAGCTCTTTAATCTCAATTATACCCCTTTGCTGGAAAAGATACAGGATAATTTCAAACTCACTGAATCTCTACACTAAAAATGAAAAGTCTGCCTAAGATTATCTGTTTCAATGCTTCCCAGCACTCTGAGTTAAATCAACCAACTTCATTATGGGGACAATGGTCTCAGGAGCATCTTTGTCAACAGGAAGACCATAGCGTGAACTGAACAAGGAACCTTCTGATTATGAGACAGCAGTGCTAAGGACTAAGCCAAAATGACTCCCACAAAAAAGTTCACAAATTCATATTTTCTTGAGACATTTAATTGCCTAAAAAAAGGCTTGTAGGTCTAAGACTTCTATATTAGTTAAATATGTAATAATTATATATAATGTCATAATTATTGGCAGGAGTAGTAACCATTGGTTACAATAGTCAGGCTCCTTTATTAGGTTGCTTGCATTACCCAGGTCTCATGTGTGACTTTGTTGGTATAAAATTATGACTGTCTGTACATAGAAGTGATGGATAACCAGGTATTACATACTGTCTCTGGTGGACATCCAGAATTCATAGTACTGTAGTTACATTAATATCTCTCATTTTGGTGTGTTCTCTAGAGAACCTTTGTACACGACTGCTTGAGGGTGTATGTAAGATGTACTTCGAAGAAAAAGAAGAAAAGAAGAGAAGGAATAGAAAGGTTAGAATAGAAAAGAAAACTTAAGAAAAAATAAACAAAGAAAAAAGGAATGATGGAAAGTGGGGGGGCGAAGACCGGGGGGCGGGGGGATAATTAAGTTTGGTGTAAGGGAAAACTTATCTAGATTGGTTTTGGGAGAGTTGGCCACAAAGCATCAGAGGAAAGAGGGTCAATTTGTTCAGTTTCAGAGCCTCAATTGGATGAATTACCTTTATTTATTATTAATTAATGTATCCATTCCCATCCCCCCAATTTGAGTTTGTCTTGTTTATTGATATACTGTAGTTTAGTGTGTTTTTATGCCACAGCATCATATTTGCTACAGCATGTAATTTTTCACGACAACAATTCAAATCCCATCCTTTAGTAGCTTAAAAACAAAATTGTTATTGACCTCTCATCAACGATATTAATCTATCCCTTATATGTTATTAAATATTACTATAATATTTCCTGTTAGAGAAACTCTAACTATTTAAATAACAATAACAGTTTTATGAAGTAAATATACCAAGTCAGGTGAATTGTCTTTACACAGACACTCACAGTGTGAGAAAGTGGCTCTGAATCCTGCTCCACTAATTGATGTGTCTGAGACGAACTTGACCCACAGAATGTGACCAATCACAGAGGTGTAGTTGGAGGGGAGCGAGTTTCCACAGAAGCGACCAACCAATGGCCCAGTGGAGTTGCCCTCTCTGAGTTCCAGGTAGTCATTTTGACAGCCAGAGTCTCCCTGCAGGTGAAAGATGCTGTACAAAACACAAGACTGTCACTGATATTCAGTAATAAAGTATCCTATAAATACAAAACATCAGTCATAAATTAATTATAGGTACATAAAACAAGTATGAAACATTTAATTATGTAGTGCTCAAACAGAATGTGCACCAGTCATCTTCATCATCATCTCGCAACCTTCACTATGCAGCTGAGTTTGTTTTTACTGTCTTTGTTCAGGTTTATAAAGCCATATCACCAATGAAAACAACAAGACTGGCTTCCAAAATAACATCAAGATCACAGCATGAATGTCCAGCAAGTGAGTTATCTGATTAAAAAAATTTAGTTAGTTCTTTTTGGAAATAGCATCTGACCAATACTGGATTGGGATGGATTGGGATTTTTGACACCAATACATATACATATATATATATATATGTAGATATATAGATAGATAGATAGATAGATTTATATATAGATAGATATAGATATAGATAGACAGCAGCCAGAAATAAGGGGGCTTATCTCAGTTTGCTTCACAAACACGTGATCAAGTGCAGGTGGTTCTTCAGTGTAGAACCAGCATCAGCTATCTGCGAACACTAGATCTCAACTTCTGACCTATGTCAGAGGTCATCATCAGATTTCTGACAGATCATCTTTGACAGGAATACGCAGTTACAAGAAGTACAGAATTTCTGTCATGTTTATGACGCTTTAGCAATGTCCATAACTGAATAAGGTTGTGGAATGCTGTTGAAATCTCCAGAAAAAGCTACTAAGGGAACCTTGAGTTTAGAATATTTCATCACAGATATGTGTATCCTAGGTCATGAATGAACCTCCATGTTCAAACTGACTGACATAAATGAGAGCTGGAGACGGTTTCCTGGTGAGCTCCTTATGGTCCACACACACTCCACATTAGGCGGATAAGCATCTGGATAGTTAGGACTGTTAAATGCGCCTATTTCCATAACCAGATCTCCTCCACAGCCTGAGCAGAAGAGGTGAGAAATATGAGTTTTCCTGGAGATCCTGTCAGTATCAGTGTGTATGCATGAGAACAGAATGATATTGAATTTGCAGTAATAAATGTATCCAGCTAGAACTGTGACCAGTGTGTCTTACTGGAAGTGGACGCTGAGTAGGTGGCTCTGAACCCTTTTCTGGAGATGGAATGGTCGGTAAAGAAGTTGATCACCAAAGAGTTACTGAAGGATGTCACTGGGTGAGGTATTTCAAAGCCACAATAGCGCCCTGAAAAAAATTTAAATTAAATTTTAATATTAATTTAAGGCTACATGTGATTTCAGTAATTGAACAAGCGGTTGACTTGTTACATTTAGCCAAAATAATGTATGTACAAACCCACACTACACTCTCTCTCTCTCTCTCTTTCTCTCGTTCTCTCTCTCTCTCTCTCTCACACTCACTCACACACACACACACACACACACACACACACACACCCACGCACATGCACACGCACATGCACACGCACACACATGAACAAAATAAAATTACCTATAGAAGGCGCATGGTAGTTATCTCCATCCAGGATCTCCACAGCATCATGGGAGCAATTGGAGTTGATCATCTCTAACTCAAAGTCAGTGAAGGACAGGGTCACATGATTGACTGGCCACAGAAAGACAAGTCAAAAGTTAAAAGTACACAACATTTCATGTATAACACCATGTATACAACAATGAGTTTTACAACAATAAGGCAACTCACATGGTTCCTGTGCTCTGATGATCCAACTACAGTTCTGATTGGGTGGGTAAGGTGCTGGGTACCTTGGTGATGCAATGGCCCCATTATCATCATCTGTAATGATGGTGGCACCACAGGCTGTTTAAAACAAATACAAAATTACATGGTCAGTGTCTTCCAACCCTTGGCCACCTGAACATACAGCTTGAGCCTGCTGGCCTACCTACAATGAGACATGGAATGGCTAGACCAAGAGGCAAAGACTTACAGAATGAGAATTCATGTAGAAGGTCTGAAAGAGACAGAAATGCTACTTTGTTGTTGAAATAACAGGTATAGGGCTCGTCTTGCATCAAGGAGTGGAATATTGTAAAGCTGTGTCAAACAGAGTGCTTGTGTCCTCGGTCTCTAAAATGATGCTAAGGTGGTAAGTATATTTTTACGTAAAGTGACTGATTGATACAGCTGATGTCTTACTAGAATGCTGTGTAAACGCAGAAACAAAATATCAAGATTGCAGTTGTAGCCTGTAGTGATTTTGCAATTTTTTTAGGTCAAATTCTAATTAAAGTTTATCACAACACAACCCACTCTACTTGTTTGCTTTTTACAATCTGATTGATGTTCTTCAATATTATTTTTCTAAAATTCTTTGTAGAAATTGTTTTTATTAGTTATATATAGCTTATTCAGTTGATCTCTGGAAATTTGTGTGGTGCATTCACCCTCTCAGTATAATAAAGGTCAATTCATGTTTCTTCCATGTTTCTTATAATCACTACACCTTGTCTGAGATCAGTTGTGTGCTTTGTGCATCCTTACGTTAACATGACAGTAGTCATGTTAGTCAGAGACAAAAAACGTCTTGTGGTGTAAGCAGCACAGCAATTCTGAGATCTTAAAAGTCGTGTAGTCCGAATATGGCATAGCATAAGTGAGTACTGAAAAGGGGTTGATGGATTAAAAGATGGATTGGTTGAATTGATATTTCACCCATGTTCAAGTGACTGAAACAATAGTTAAATTAGACCCACCCTCAGAGAAGTGAGCACTGAAACCACGGTTGCTGCGACTGGAGTCAGACCTAAAGCGAACAGAGATGGTGTTCTGGGTGGAGGTGATGGAGGTAGGAAGACTTGAGCCACACACACGGGCCAGCAGAGGAGAAGATATGGTTGGACCATCATGGATCTACAGAGGGACAGACATATGGTTTCTGTAAAGCTATGTTGCTTTAAAATTATTTACTTTACTTTTTATTTTAATCAATTCAGAATAAATGGTCAGTGGCCAGTAGACTGCATTTACAGTCCAGACTGTAGTCGTATTTGGACAGTTACACATTTTTTAAACTTCAGGGTCTGTGCTTCAGTAAATTAAATTTGAAATAAAATATTGGATACTACATTAAAGTGCCAAGTCTCAGCTTTAAATTTAGTAGGTTTACAGCAAGATTGAAAGAACTGTGTTTGAGATATAGCCCTTTTAACACACTATGCCCAAATTTGAATGGTTCAAAAGTCATTGGACACTTGGCTACTAAATGTTTCTTGGACAGCTGTGTGCCATTTCAATGTTAGTTCATGCACAACAGAGTTCCCACATGGCTCAGAGATTGATTGATTTAGAGTTGAGAGTTGCCATTTAGGATGAGTCGTCTGTCAGTACGAGGAGTAAAGAGGTGATCATGTAAGTGCAGAAGATAATGAGGCTCAAAAGCAAAAATCTATCAGAGAAATATCAAATGTAGTTGATCTGCCAAAATCCACAGCTGGCTACATTCTAAAAAAAGCAGGTGCACACAGGAAAATTAGAAAATGGCAAAAGGCCTGGTAAACCGAGGAACAAAGGTCTTGTGGATTACACAGATAATAATTTTTCTGGGGAAGAAAAAACCCTTTATGACTGCAAAGGAAGTAAAGAATGCTCTCCAGGACATAGGTGCACATGTTTCCTACTCAACAATCAAGAAATGGCTTCATGACTATAACCTCAGAGGATTCACCACAAGATGCAAACCCCTGGCAACCTTCAAAAACATAAAGGCCAGGTTGCAGTTGGCAAAAACTTACAGAAAGAGACCGGTAGTTCTGGAACAAAGAATTATTGATGATTTCACTGCAGACAGAAGCAACAGGATGAATGCAGAGGTATACAGGAACATTCTGTGTGCTCAGATTCAGTCAAAGGCATCAAAAATCTTTGGAGAACATTTCATCATTCAGCAGGACAATGATCCTAAACATATGGCCAAAGCAACCAGCCTTTTGAGTCAATCACCTGATCTCAGTCTGACTGAGCAGCATTCTGCTTGCTTAAGACGAGACTAAAGGCACAGGCCCCACAAGAAGAAAGAGCTGAAGGTGGCTGCAGTGAAGGCCAGGGAAGATAGAAAGCATCTGTTAACGTCTATGGCTTGAAGTCTACAGGCAGTCATTGACTGCAAAGGATCTTCCACAAAATATTAAATATAATGGTTTTGTTAGACCTCATGTGTATCTGTCCAATTACTTTTGAACCCCTAAACTTTGGACACTATGTACTAAAAGAACTATATCTCCCATACAAGTCTTTCTGTATTGATATGATATCATACTTTATTGTCAGCTTAGACTGAAATTCATTTTGCATCCTAAGGCAATTCTATCTAAGAAGTTGACACTCAAACCAACTGTAAAAATACACATTTGACACTTTCCCCAGTCATACATAACAAATGACAACAATCATAACAATCAAACATAAAACATCATAGTCTCTTGATTCATGGTCTCTGGAATCAGAGACTATGCAACACACTGATCTTAGTTAAGCAATGGTATAGACTGATGTATAGAAGAGTTCTGCAGCCTGTTAGTTTATGCAAGCAAGATAGCGGATGCTGGCTGCCGCTCCGCTATTAAGCTTCTGTTTGAGTTACAGATACGGCCTCAGCCTCTGTTTCATATCAACATTTTATCTGCACTTTACACTCCTCGCTATCCTGCCACTAATTTATATCTTCGCATGGTTACATGTGACTGGACAGAGACACCATTGAACCAGCCAGGGAATCAGCTGGTGATCAGTGTAGACTCTGCTGCTACCAGACCTTCAGCAAGACCTACTGGGGTCGGCTCAAGCAGGTGGCCCCACTGCCTAGCAAGCTTCCAAAGCTCTGTCTTTGTGTGGTTTAGTTGTACAATATCCTTTGGGTTCTCCTGTGGACTACACCCCTGCTTCTATCCTTGGATCAGGGCTAACCTTAGCCCAGTGCTAACGGCTGGCTCGTCATCCATGGCTCACCAAAACACTCCTGCAGAGCTTTGCAGACTGAACACCAGCTCCCCACCTGACTACATGGCCATTTGGACGAAGCTGGAATTCTCCGCCAACCCCGCCCCATCCACAGAGGCTCTAGTCTTAAATTTACTTTCCACTACATCATCTGGACATTCTCTGACTCACTGATACCTGGCAATGACTGTAAGACTATTACACACTGAACCAGATGACACTTACTGGATTCACCTTCCTCGACAGACCTTGGATAGAAGGTCGGGAAGGTGAAATTGCTGTGATCTATAGAGAAAATATCAAGACAACTTCCACCTCTATCCCATCACTTTCTTCTTTTGAATATCTTACATATAAACTCTCTGGTCCTACCCCTCGATCACCACAGTCATTTACCACCCCCCTTAACCAAACCATTCTTTCCTCTCTGACCTGTCAGCTTTTCTGAATCAGCTCTACTCTATCCTTCCCTTAGTTGGCAACCTCCTTGGCTACTTCAAAATCCACATGGACTCCACCGACTGCAAAACTGCAGAAGAAATCCTGGAACTGCTGCATTGCCTCATCTTTGCACAACATATCAATTTGCCCACACACAAACATGGACATATTCTGGACCTTGTCTGTTCAACCTGCTTAACTGTCCACAACCTACTGTATGTGCCCATGACCCTGCCATCTCTGACCACCTGGCCATCTTAGTGGTCAGTGACCTCACGATCACTCAGTCAACAGAACAATATCTCGCCCACTTCATTCTCTTCCTCCGTCCACAACAAAATATCACATCCTCCTGCATCTGCCTCCCCCACTATACCTGTAAGTTATTATAACGAAATACTGTCCTCCAGTTTTCATCAAGTGGCCCCCATTAGAACACGATCAACATCACGGACACAGCTCTCCCCTGGTTCAGGAGAGGATCACTGTGTGACCACATCGACCCCATTATGCATAACCTTCACTGGCTCTCCATCCCCCACCACATCCATTTCAAGATCCTTCTCATCACCTACAAAGCGTTTCACAACACGACCCCCTCCTACCTCTCCAATCTCCTCCACCATCAAAACCCAGCACGAAACCTCCACTTAGCTGATTCAAACCTTAAAACCGGTAACTGATGTAGATATTGTGGTTGATCGATGTATGTAAAGCATCTTTGGATGCCTTTCAAAGTGCTGTATAAATAAAATGTATTATTATTTTTATTATTATTATTATTATTATTATTATTATTAATATTAGTAGTAGTAGTAGTAGAAGTAGTAGTATCAAATCAAAGGACTCTAAATCGGCCAATAATCCTTGAACAAATTCGGAGGTGATTACAAAGATTAATTTTAAGTTTCGCAGACTGGCTGCTGAAACAGACCGTACTGTAATACAGCATGACTCTCTGAATAACTGATATAAAAAACAGAAGACTGACTTCGTACGAAGAGACTTGTTTAATTTCGGAATTGTGAATTGTCACTGGAGGCAGCTGACAATCAGGGGAAAGGCCAAAATAATTTCCTCTGTCTTTTTTGTATGAATAATAAGAGCATGATAATGCAGAATTTAAACATACTCAAATTAAAACTGAGACCTTGCACTTTAATGTAGTATACATTATTTTTATTTCAAATTGAATGTTACGAAGCACAAAGCCTGAAAAACAAAAAAATGTGCAACTGTCCAAATACTTACAGTCAGAACTGTATATAGCGCTTTTCTAGGTCGATGGACTAATTACCTCACACTTTGAACAAGATTTTTCAACTTCCATGGCCTCTTGCAGCCTAATGATGATTACAATTCTTTAGGTAATCCAAGAAGCAGTGGTGGTACAGTTTGTCACTTTCTATTGGAAGGTATTTCCCAATTCACTGCCTATGACAGGCTACATTAGTTGGTGAGTTCCCCAGTATTTAGCCTTTATCAGTGATTCAAACTAACCCACATGCAACCACTTACATTTATAAACCATGGACAAAAAACAAATAAAATAGGGTCTGGGAGCTCTCTAATAGGCCAGCAACAAAAAGAATTGCTGTGGCACCATGCTCTTGAACTACAAATATATGTTCCTTAATGATTCACTCACAGCCACATAGTCCCAGGAGCAGTTGATATGATGTTCAATGTCCAGGTCAGAGAAATTGAAGAAGACACGGTGGTGGGGATCTACACTGATGACCCAGGAACAGTCCACATTATTGGGATAGCTGTTGGGATACAAAGGAGAATGGATCTCCCCTGATGGAGATGTGACTGGGCCTCCACAACCTGTAGGAAAAGGACAGTTAATTAAAGGTTACTAAGGGTGCTGGTGTTGGTGGAAAACTGCAGTTTTTCTCTGATGTATTGTGCCCATGTCAATGTATGTATATGGCAATAGTGATGATGGCGACAGTATCCTGTACTTTTTGTTTGTTTCCAGCAGAATTACAATTATACACCCCAAGTAACAGAAATGTACCATTAAATCAAAACAAATCTCACTTTTGGCAATACAACAAAATCAGCTGACTCCTTTTCTACCCAGTTTTCCTGTCTTTGGAAGGACCAATTCTTTTACCATGGCTGTCCATTTCACTGCTTCCTCTCACTCTTAGCCTGCGGAGGTTGTAGACAACCAAGTGCCAATTCTAGTACACAGACTTTGTAGCTATTTTTTTTTTCCTTGCCAGCTTAACCAGGAGAGCTTTTGTTCAATCCAATGTTCATTACTTTTGTTGGACAATCAATTAGTCATTTAACATAACAAGAAATTCAAATTACCCTGGAATATCCAGTTCCCTACCACCCCCAGTGCAGACCCTGCATGGAAATTACAGGATAGAAAAAAGTTTTCTAGTTCTTTTCCTAGTGTCTGACATGTATTTTAATGTCAGAACCAGAATTTTTGTCTCAGTCTTGATAAAACTTGATGGATGTGTAAATACCAGTGACAGGTAGTGTTTCATTGTGTCAGTGTTTTGTAAAAAATAGAATGATAAAGTCCATATTCTGATAGTGATCATTTAATAAGGATTAAATCACCAACGAATTAGGGTTACACTGCAGATGACAGTCTGCACAACTCTATTCCAAACTGTAAATACAGTTTGCAGCTCTCTGAGAATTACTGATTAAATCAAAATTGCACTCTTCAGACCTCAGTTTGTTTGACATTTCTTTTAGTGTACATTGAATAATCACTAACTGCAATAAGTATATAAATAAAGGTGAGTCTATGGCAATCACTGGATTATCCAATAAAATCTGTGCTACATGTAGAATTACAACATCAAAATGTGATGATTTGTTCCATCAGCTGGAAAAAATAAACATACTATCATAACTGTAGATGAGAATTCTAACACTTGCTGGTATTAACAACATTGTTATCTGGTAGATCCAGCAGAGGTCCCTGCCTGCCTTCCTGGATGTGAGCTGGGTCATCGCAGTTCCCTTTATTCAGCATCCAAATAACAAATACTAAAAATTGACAGCAGGATAACAATGACTTTTGCGGTCATCCTTGCTGTGAATCCCAGGAGAGGGACCAGACAATGTAAAAACACCCATGGAACAGAGACTGATGCTTCATCCAACAGACTGAAATATATTTCACAAAGGAAAATCATCAGAATTAAACACATAATGATCTGCAGTCTTTCTTTATTTCTCTCTCTCCCTCTCTGTCTATCTTATACATGCACACAAACATCCACATACACCTGCATACTCTCTCTCTCTCACACACACACATCCCAAGTGGTCTCTGAGATAAGAAACTTTCCAGACTCCTATTATAAATTTTAGATGCATTTCTGAAGTTACCTCACACTGATATTTCTCCTTGGTTAAGCACATGTCTGAAATAACATGAATTACCTGTCCAACTAATCAGTAATCCAATTAATATTACTTTCAACAATTTTCATGAAAATTGGTTCAACTCCAACGGCTGAGTTAAACGAAATGGCAAAGTTATGAAATGCAAAACTTAATGCATTGTTTGCAGTGCGACCACACTGCTACCAAGTGGCCATGTATAGTTGGGTCTCTGTAATCCTTGTGATCCTGAAGTGTATAGTTATTGGTTGTCTAAGACTGTATTTTATTATATTGTAAATCAAATTAGATGTCGTTTAACTCCTGTTCATCTATTAGTAGTGTTGAAAATATTCTTGACAGTTAACTGGTCTTGTATATCATTCTGAATAATGCCTTGATGTGCTTCACTATGATTATTGTTCAAACCATATGCATTCCTTAATATTCTATGTGATACACTATTACATACTATTTACTGTATGTTTAGAATCACTGTTGATTGACCATAGTAATAAGCTGAAGTATGTGATCTGTGCGCATAAAACTTCAATGAAATTAATCTCCCTAGAATAAGGAAAGTTTCCAGATCAATTCCTCTCCCATTCCTTGAAACAAGAGGAATAAATATTCATCAGAGGCTAATTACAATTTGGGCATGAAAGGCCATTTCTCTCCCTGTAATACATATACTAGACCTGCCGGTCAATAAAAAGATCTGACTGCCTTTGTTGGCTCTTCTTTTTTCATTATTATTTTTTTGCTCTCTGAGAGTTTTTGCTTTTTGTGCTTCAAGATTTTTCTGTAACTGCTCACCCAGCATTTTCCCTAGTCTTATTTAACTTTTTCTGGACTTGGTATTCCTGCATTTTCTTTTTCCTCTTTGTTAGGCTGAGCACATTTTAATTTTTAGGTGAAACAAGCCTTGATTTGTAAGTCAGAACCAAACTGAATGAGTCTAAGTCATTTATATACTTTGCAATTCAGTAAGTCTCACTCTGATAGTATTATGGAACTTTTGTCGTGAAATTACATTCAAGAGTATTCAACCAGTCTTGTTAAGGGAAGTGAGTGAAGCAGAGTTCTATCCAACTACAACTTCAACAGACCTAGAAACCAGAAAAGGCTGTATTGCCTACCAACTTCTGCCTGCTTGCAAGAATCATCACCAGCCTTAAACTTTGCTCCATCAACCCTTGGGTGAGGTCGCCAGATCACGTCATCTGATAAGCCCCGCTACCTGACCCTCATTGCTGGGTAACTGCTGTATCCTGGGGAGCATCACCTTACTGGGAGTCACAAGTGAAGCCAGCACTGAAACAGCCAATTCAGGTTTAACTGGAAGGGGTTCAGCTCTATGATGACACTGCAAATGAAGAAAACTTCTGCTGTCTGTGACAAGAGTTGATGTTGGGTAGTGCTCTGAACTCTTAATTTTAAGTCCTACATAAGCTGATTATTCCCCTAGCGTTCTGCCGTTCTCTGGTAACTCCAAACTACATACTTCATTTCACTATTGCCAAACTAAGTGATGAGTTCAACTTTATTCATCTGTTTGATTCTCATCTCTTTATTAAGTGTTCATTATTAATGTCTCATTTATTCAGTTGCTTATGACATTTAGCTATAATTAAAACCCTCCTTTATTGCCAAGTCGTGGTTTTGTGTATTTCTTCAAAGCAGAGCAAAAAATCCCTGTTTTGAGTTTACTACTTCTGATTATAAGACTGATTATTCTGGTTTATATATTTTCCTTCAATTGAAGGTGGTGCACCAATTTTCAACGACTGCAAATTTAAATGTTAGTGTAGTAGTCACTACACATCGCACTAAATGAATGGGTCTGCACCAAGGTGGTAGGAGAGGAGCAGCTGAGGCTATGTTTATATAATGTAGGTGGTGCAGTGAAATTTATGGTGCTCATTTTGGCATGAAATTGCGTTTGCGTTTAAACCTGCTCAGACCACCTTTGGTGGCTTTGGTTGATAGAGATATACACACATTGACCTCTACAAAATCACAATCACCTTTAATGTATGTTGGCTTTTACCTCTTTCAGATTTTCTACATTTTTTTTTTTTTTGGATCAAAAAAATGTGTAGCATTAAATATGATTGGACCCCTCTGCCCCCCCCCCCCAAAAAAAATGCCTAAATCTAAAGACAGATAGGAATCACGATGCAAACCCACAGGCTCTGTTGTCATTCTTGTGCATTCTGTATGCCTGCCATCCACTACGTCCACCTTCCAGCGACACAGTTGTAGTTTATAAATGTAGCGCTTCATTTATTAAAAAATTGTTGCCTTTGAACATAATGGCCGATAATTATGTTTGTCACCACAACGTATTTGGGAAAACAATTTGTAATATATAAACAGAAATTCTCCCAGAGGATAGGGTTGGATGAGTGATTTCCCACAACTACTTGAAAGAATAGCTGATCTCTTCTGTGCAGTTGATTAAACACCTGTAGTCATCACACAGCAGCAGGAAGGCTCATGTATTTCATCTACAGTTGCTGATTTGAGAAACTGTGCGTCCTTTTTTTTACCTACATGCCAAATAAAATTCATTATTCAATTCAAAATTCAGTTAGTTATATTTCTTACTTCCCTGCCAGATTGGGAATTTGCATAACAAAAATACTGTCACTTTGGAAGATCCACTTTATTTGTCCAAGTCAGAATTCTGAAGCTTCATATTATCTTCACCTTAACTGTACAATGTATTTTTGCACAGGACATGGACTGTGGATTTTGTTCCCATCACTTACACCGGCCAGAATGGAAAGGAGGAACAAGTACAGAGACAAAAAAAACTCTTTCAGTGTACATGTGGGCTTCTCAATATGTTTTTAGGCAGATCTGAAAAAATGTGAACCCATTATTTAATGCTAGTAACTAAAACCAGCTCACAGTGCATTTTCTGTAGCTTCTGCTTTCAAAAGCATGTTTGCCTGTTTCTCTGATACTTGTTTTGCTAAAGTTTGTTGTGTTAGACTGACATCACAATTTGGGACTTTTACCCTGCATGATGCCTGCCTCCCCAAGAAGACTTTATTTCTCTGATGAACTTATTACTTATGTTACCTCATATATTATAAAAATGAAATGTCAAGCTACATTCACCACTGTGTCCCCCTGATAATACCCATACCTAATATTGTGCGATATTTTGTGGAATAGTAGCATTGACATATGGCATATGGACATGTATTCAGTGATGTCCACCTACCTCCTGGGACTTCAGCCCAGCTTGCATTGAAACCTCGACCACTGACATAGGCATCAGACTTGAAGCGCACTGTGAGCAGGTTGCCAGTGCTGGAGACACGCATTGGGCTGGATGTGGTGCTGCAGAGCTTGGCCAGTTGAGGGGCTGACAGGTCTGGGCCTCCATACACCTGAGGGAAGTCAGTTAGTGTTAAAATTGTTTAAATTCAATTTTTCCCTCATCAGTCTACACCCAATACCCCATAATGGCAAAGCGAAAACAGAATTTTAGAAAATTTTGCAAATTTATTAAAAAGGAAAAACTGAAATTTCACATAGACATAAGTATTCAGACCCTTTCATCAGTAGCCTACTTAGTTGAAGCACCTTTACCAGTGACTACAGCCACGAGACTTCTTGGGTATGACGCGACAAGCTTAGCACACCTGGATTTGGGGATTTTCTGCCATTCTTCTCTGCCGATCCTATTAAGCTCTGTCAGGTTGGAGTGAGACCATCACTGGACAGCCATTTTAAGGTTTTTCCAGAGATGTTTGATGATGGATTTAAGTCAGGGCTCTGGCTGGGCCACTCAAGGACATTCACAGAGTTGTCCCTAAGCAACTCCTGTATTATTTGCGTAGGGCCATTGTACTGTTTGGAAGGTGAAAATTAGGACCAGTCAAAAGGCACAAGCACTCTGGACCGGGTTTTCATTAAGGATATCTCTGTTCTTTGCTCCATTCAGCAGTCCCTGCCGCTGAAAAACACCCCCACAGCGTAATGCTGCCACCACCATGCTTCACCATTGTTTCCTCCAGACATGATGCTTAGAACTGAAGTCAAACAGCTCAATCTTGGTTTCATAAGTACAGAGAATCTTGTTTCACACAGTCTGAGTCCTTAAAGGTGCTTTTTTGCAAACTCCAAGCAAGCTTTCATGTGTCTTTAACCGAGAAAAGACTTATATCTGACTATTCTGCCATAAAGCCAAGATCGGTGGAGTGTTGCAGTACTGGTTGTCCTTCTGGAAGTTTCTACCATGTCCACACAGGATCTCTGGAGCTCACCCAGAGTGAACATAGGGTTATTGGTTACCTCTCTTACCAAGGCCCTTCTCCCCTGATTGCTCAGTTGGGCCACGCGGCAAGCTCTAGGAAGACTGACGCAAACTAACTTCAACAATGTCTTCATCTAAATCATCAACTTGTCTCTTAGACTCCATCCCAACTGCGCTCCTTAAGGAAGTTTTACCCTTAGTTAACACCTCTTTACTAGATATAATCAATATGTCTTTATTAACAGGCTATGTACCGCAGTCCTTTAAAACAGCTCTAATTAAACCTCTTCTTAAAAAGTATACTCTTGAGCCAGATGTTTTAGCCAACTATAGACCTATATCTAACCTGCCTTTTCTCTTTAAGATCCTTGAGAAATCTGTTGTGAATCAGTTGTGTGACTTTTTACATGATAATAGTTTGAGGATTTTCAGTCAGAATTTAGAGTGCATCATAGCACAAAGACAGCACTAATGAAAGTTACAAATGACCTTCTAATTGCATCGGAAAGAGGTCTTGTCTCTGTACTGTCTTGTTAGATCTTAGTGCTGCATTTGATACCGTTGACCATCATATTCTATTACAGAGACTGGAACATTTAATTGGCATTAGAGGAACCGCTCTCAGCTGGTTTAAGTCCTATTTATCAGATCAATTTCAGTTTGTGCATGTTAACGATAAATCCTCCATATACTCAAAAGTTAGTCACGCAGTTCCACAAGGTTCTGTGCTTGGACCAGTTGTATTCACCTTATATATGATTCCTTTAGGCAACATTATTAGGAAACAATCCATAAACTTAAAATGTTATGCAGATGATACCCAATTGTATTTGTCAATGAAGCCTGATGAAACCAATCAGTTAGCTAAACTTCAAGCACGCCTTAATGACATAAAAACCTGGATGACCAGACACTTTCTGCTGTTAAACTCAGACAAAACTGAAGTTATTGTGCTTAGCCCCCAACACCTCACAACCACATTATCTAATGATGCAGTTACTCTAGATGGCATTGCTCTGGCTTCCAGCTCCACTGTTAGGAGTTATTTTTGATGAGATAATGTCCTTTAACCCCCACATAAAACGGACTTCAAGGACTGAATTTTTTCACCTACATAACATTGCAAAAATCAGGCACATCCTGTCTCAAAAAGATGCAAAAAAACTAGTCCATGCTTTTGTTACTTCTAGATTACTTCTAGGATGGATTATTGCAACTCCTTATTATCAGGCTGTCCCAACCAATCTTTAAATAATCTCCAGCTGATCCAGAATGCTGCTGCACGAGTACTGACAGGAAATAGGAAAAGAGATCATATTTCTCCTCTGTTAGCCTCTCTGCATTGGTTCCCTGTAAAATTCAGAATAGGATTTAAAATCCTCCTCCTCACCTACAAAGCCCTTAATGGTCAGGTACCATCATATCCTAAAGAGCTCATAGTACCCTATTACTCCACTACAACACTGTGCTCTCAGAACAAAGGCTTGCTTGTGCTTCCTAAAGTCTCCAAAAGTAGAATGGGAGGCAGAGCCTTCAGTCATCAGACTCTTCTACTGTGGAACCATCTTCCAGTTTGGGTCCGGGAGGCAGACACCCTCTCTACATTTAAGAGTAGGCTTAAAACCTTCCTTTTTGATAAAGCTTACAGTTTGGGCTGGCTCATGCTTGCTTTGAACCACCCCCTAGTTATGCTGCTATAGGCCTTGACTGCTGGGGGACCTCCCATGATGTACATCTCCTCCTCTTCCTTTCCATCTGTAAGCATTCATATCACATCAGTGCTCGTTACTAACTTGACTTCTTCTCTCTCCCGTGGTTTTGTGCTTTCTTGTCTCTCTCCTCTCTCCTCCTGTTGCTTTCTTCAGGTATTTCTGCCTCTGGAGCTAGAGTCTGGTTCTGTGACTGCAAACCACCTACTGCCCCCATGATCCTGCTCAACACCCACTGCTTCAATTATTATGATTGGCATTAGTATTATTATATTTAGTTTTATTAGTATTATTATTCACCCTATTACTAATATGTAATTATTGGTTTTATTATTAGTCTCATTATTGTTATACATCTTTATGTTGTACCTGTACTGTACTATGATCTCTTGGCTGTTGTCAAGTCCTTGCTCGTGGGGGAATGTTGGATCTCTGTAAATGTAACTATAAAGAGTACGGTCTAGACCCGCTCTATATGAAAAGTGCCCTGAGATAACCTCTGTTATGATTTGGCGCTATATAAATAAAATTGAACTGAACTGAGTTCTAGAGTCCTGATTGTTCCAAATTTTTTCCATTTAAGAATTATGGAGGCCACTGTGCTCTTGGGAACCTTCAATTCTGCAGATCTGTGCCTTGACGCAATCCTATCTCTGAGCTTTGCAGGCAGTTGCTTCAACTTTATGGCTGCAGATGTATTTTGTATGGATCATCACAGTGCCAAATAAAATCACACAATTAGAAATGGATGACTGCTGGATCTTGTTTCTGTTAATGGTTTTAATGCTGTAGCTGATCGACGATGATCAGTGTATAAAATATGATGCATTGTTTTGGATTACTGTTTTACCGTTGGGTAGGTTAAACATTGGTTAAGTATTTAAATTTACCTCCACCTTAAGCGTCTTCAACAGTAAAATACTACAGTACTACTACAATATCTGACACATGGTCTTACCAACTTCCTCTCTCCTGCCATCTTCACTGAGAGTGTTTTACCCCTCCACAGTGTAAAAATTAAAACTTGAAATTGTTCTCCTTTAATTGAATTTCTGATTAAGCTGAACAAAAAAATATGTATTGCATTATTTATTTTTTCTTATTAGCTCACTACAATATAGTCATTACTTTAAACACAAGTCCTTCAGTTAGACTCAAGCTTTGTGTAAAATCTTCAGACCCATTTCAGAAACTAATCATGAGTTCAAGTTTTTGAAACTTAAAATGATGGGTTGACTAATTGTACAAATCTTTCACTTAACTCCTCATATTAAATTGTTTAGAAAGATTGTTAGCTTATTAGTCTATTTTCAGGCTGTTCCTAGTACTGTCTCAGTTGAAAATTACACAACAGAGGCTTGATACACTATGTGTTATTTTACACGTGCATCTCTAATGAGTTACATGGTCTTCTCTCCAATTAAAATTTAACCAATGAAAACCCTTAAGAGAGTATGTAGCCACGTTGCTATTGTATGTTATTGTATGCTATTGTATGTATGTATTCAGGAACGTTGCTTGGAATTCATCTTGAAGAAGACTTTCATTGTACTGCATATGCATATTCGACCTAAAAGTGGAACTACAGAAATCACCTGTTCAATTTATACCACCTACAGCAATGACCCAATTAGCACCAAATCAAAACAACAGTTTTTTATGAACTATTCACTGTACACTAGCACTAGAGATGGTGAATGATTTAGCTAAAACCTAGCAGAGAGACAGGCCCATATCTTACTTCCAGCACATCATAGCTGCAGTCTTGGTGGAACTCCACATCAAACTCATGGATGGTGAGGGTGATGCTGTTGCCAGTTGATGTGGTGATATACCAGATACATTCCTTGTTTTCTGGATACCTGTTGGGGTAGTCTGGGCTGTTGAAGGAGCCACTTGGACCAGAGGGTGCCCCGCCACAACCTGCAGGGACATACAACAGTCAGAGGGGAAGAAAGAGTCTGTTTCAAATTGTTCTAATCAAGTGTGCAGAATTAACATCTGTCCATTGAACATACATTTTAACATGGGCATGGGGAAACATAGAAAACATACAACTACTAGATGATTATATGTGCACTCTAGTGCACATGTAAGTGGCATTTTCTTGAGGCCACTGAGATTACTTCCTCTCCTGTGCCTGTGTTGTATCTTGGTGACTCACCAAATACTGAAGTTTGAGGAGAACTACAGAAAGGGGTGTACTGCAATCTTAGTGACAAGAATGACAAGGACAGGTGCACCTGGTTGTGTAAAATTTTCTCACTTTATCTGGTCAAGCCCCACCATATAAACCTCTCTGGAATTACACAAACTCCCTTTTTGTTTGCTCGCCTGTTTCACTTTAATTCTGTATTCTTCAACCAGTTGGCAAGTGATCACACAGAAAAAATATTTTTATTCCGATTATGGTATTAATGCTAGCAAGACAGAATAAACCCTGTAGTCTGGTAACTCTTGGTACAGCCATCTGAAGACAGCAGGTATCTGTTCCATCTGTATTGTCTAAATGGTGTCACTGCCATGATAAAGCACGCCAGAGCTACTGTTTTTGTGCAACCAGCACCAGACTGTTACAAAGTAACCACTGAAACCAGTATGCTCTCTTGCATATCAAACTTGGTTGGTTGAGATTAATGATTAATCATTACTCTATTTTTTATTGCATTGCCAATCAATGGGAGTGTCAGACAGGGCAAACAATGAAAACAGTTCACACACTTCCACGAAAACTGTGAACTTTCCCGGCATCTCCATCCAAAAGGCTGCATGCGTAGTGATCTTTTCTGGAGTAATGCCTGGAGCTTTGTATTTTAATCATAATACAGCTGTGTGATGATAAAAATGATGTGATAGAGTAGAATCATTGTTTATTAAACTATAACTAGATGTGAAACAAGAAACTGAAGATTTTATTTATGCATTTGTGCCTTTATTGGACAGTTGGGTGTAGAGGCAAACAGGAAACAAGTGGAAAGAGTGAAGGGTATGACATGCAACAAAGGCCCCTAGCCGGAATCAAACTGGAGACTTGGGCCTTCACCATTTGGCTTCTGGGGCGCCCCAAGAAATTATTTAAAAAGGATCATTACAGAAAAATGGCTAGTTTTAGCAAAATGATGATTAATCAGTTAACTGTTCATCAGTCTGAATTACTGTAAACTTTTAAAATAATTTAAGAAATTTAAAAAATAAACACAACCTGTAAAACACAAGGTCACATTTTCAGTGCAGATTTATTTTGTATGGATCATCACAATGCCAAATACAATCTATACATGGAAAATGTGACTGCTGGATCTTCAACATGGGAAAACCCTCAGGAAAGACTCTCTACAGAATTACCAAACTGTCAATGCCTCATGACAGGAAAGCCCCATGTTTAAAGGGGATGAAAGTAGTGAATGTGATTGGCCATATTTTGTCCCTGCCTCCAACACATTACATTATGTAACATAATGTATGCTTTCTGATCTGACCCCGTATACAAGTGTGCCGCAGGTATGCTACGAGGACAACAAAATTACCAAAAGTCAGGTGGTGCACCCCATACTTGCTGGGCATGGATACTCACTGAGATTTGCGTCAGGACCATTAATTAACAACAACAGAGCCCTTATTCTTCAAATTACTGATAACTGGAGTATGGCTGCCGACAGCCTGTCCTATTTTATGTGCTTATTGTGTATTTTGAATTGTAAAATCTACACTATTCAGCCACAACATAAAACCAGTAACTGGTTTTAATATTGTGGCTGATCGGTGCATTACATGTCCTCTTGATCTGGCCTGGCCCACAACAACAAAAGGCATTTCCCTCTTACCATTCTGGTACCACATCATCTGGAAGCCAGACATGGACACAGAGGAGTCTGTTCTGAACACCATGGTGAGGGCTGAGCTTGTGGTGCTGTTGGCTGGGGGAGGCGTGTATCCACAGAATGTACCAATCAGAGGAGCTTGCTCGTCAGGTCCATTATAGAGCTAGGGAAGTAAAATTTGGAGAAAGTGGTATGAGTGGAGAGTATAATATACAGCCACAAAAATATACAGTACCTATACATGATGGGTTGTCAAAAGTCTAACAATATATTGCTACGACAATATAAACTTGGAAAATTGGACTTGAGTTTTAAAAGTTTACGATTTTTAAGTTCACTAAGGAAAGACTGATTTAATTGGACTGCATAATTTGCAGGTGTTCCCGTCAGCGTGTCTACCCCCTGTACATTTGAAAGAAAACTGACAGTGACAACAAACAAGAAACATCACACTAATATGATAGTGTATTTGGAAACATATCAGATTTAACATGTGTGTCATCTCATTGAAACAGAATAGACTGTTAGAGAAAGTTCTGATTCAGTAAAACCCAGCACTACATTAAACAGATATCTACTGAAAGATTTGTTTCCATGCATGATGAAATTATGTTGGATTAAAAAAAGAAAGAAAAAAAACCCTGAAATTATTCCCTTTTGTCATACATGTTGTAGGTTATGTGGATACATCACTTTTCAAAAATCAAAACCAAGCTAAAAAATGGTACTTTTCATTGAGAATCTCCATACACATTGTAAAATCTCATTTACATCTCATATAATCAATTTATTTAAATCACCTAATCTCTCAGCCTTAAATTAGACTTCATTCAGATCCATTTCAGAACCTATTAACATGAGTATAACATCCTGTATATTAAAATGATTTTTAAGTAAATGTCTAAATGTCTATTTGATAACTCCTCAAATTGTTTTGAAATAACGTTATCCGCAGATAAGCAACTGTTTTTTGATGATGGGGACTTGTTTGTCTCTTTATGTTTCTCAGATGAGTCATCTTCTCTCTGCGCAATAATGTGCGTTGGGTAGTTATAGTTTCCCAGCCAATTATTTCTTACTGCAAATACTAGTATGGGGCTGGAAAAACATTTGAGTGAAATGTGAACAAAACAGAAAACATCAGAGAGAATCAGAGAAAGAGAGAAAGAGAGAGCAAGAGGGAGAGATATAGCGCTGTGTTGTGGTGATCAGCCCGGTCAAGCAAATTGCACAGCCCAATGTGGTTCTGTGTGGATGCCATCTCACTCTTATCTGTCCCCACCCCAGCTAACTATGCTCGGTTCTGTCCAGTGGAAAGTTTAATTCGCTAATTAAAGTACTCGAGTCTGTGTTTTTAGCTCAGACTTACAGAATTATTAAAGAAAAATCCCATGAAGGATGAAAAGCCACTAAAATTAAACTATGTCTGGTGCTGTATTTAATGTTGTACTGCAAAGTTTGAATTCTAATCTCACAATCTGTATAGCCTACTAACTTGTTATGCAATGAAAAGAAAAAAAAAATACAGAGAAATAAAATACAAATACAATGCAACTTGAACAGCAGTAAATACCCAGATACCCTACTATACCCAGATATCTACTTTGATTTGAGACGGAGCAATAATGTTTTGCCTTTGTTGTGGAGTACCGAAAACAATTACTTCTGTTTTATCTCCATTGAGTTGTAGAAGGTTGTGGGTCATCCAGTCATTAATCTAGTAAAACTCACTAAATTAGTTTCTCAATTGCTTGGAAAACATCAGAAAAAAAAGAGATATACAAAGTTTGCTATCATCTGCATAGTTATGATAGAAAATATTGTTATTATGTATAATATGACCAAATGGATGCATGTAGAGATTAAATACAACAGGGAAGAGAAACTGAACCTTGTGGGACTCTGTATGGTGACAATAGAGACAAAAAAGCCACTGTAAAGCAAATAGGATTTAAACCAGTTTAGGACTGGTCCCTTTAGTTCAACCCAATATTACAGTTTCTCCAGCAGATTTTGTGATCACTTTATCAAGTGCAACATTGAGATTGAGAAGAGTAAGTCTTGCCTGCATCTATGCTTATACAAAGATCATTTCAAACTTCGATAAGATCTTTTTCAGTACTGTGATTTTACTGGAAACCATACTGGAAAGTATCATAAAGGCCTTTTGTAACAAGTTGATTATTAAGTTGATGGCAAACTTTTTTCAAAGATGTTACTGATGAAGGGGGGATTAGAGACTGGTCTAAAGTTACTGATAACAAAGGTATCCATGGAGTTCTTATTTAACAGGGTTTGATAACAGCAGAGCATCTGGGAAACATCAGAGGAGAGAATTATTGATAAACTGAAGTAATCCAAAGGGGATAAAAGGTTTAATTCAACAGATTGTATCTGCATACTGCGTAACAATTGGTTTGTTTAGTAACGCTTTTGATTATTTAAATATTTATGTAAATATGTGTGTAAATAAAGTTCAAGGAAACTTTAAGTCTTTAAAAATTTGAAATTGACAGTTATTTCATAAAAGTAAATGACAGAACCATCAATCTGAAATGTACATAGAATTTACAAATGTATTAAATGTGCCTTGAAATTTTTATAAAACTATACTTACATTATCACATTCTATCAAATATACACTGCTCAAAAAAATTAAAGGCACACTTTTTAATCAGAGTATTGCATCGAGTCAATTAAACTTCTAGGATATTGATCTGGTCAGTTAAGTAGCAGAGAGGGTTGTTAATCAGTTTCAGCTGCTTTGGTGTTAATGATTAACAACAGGTGCACTAGAGGCGCAACAATGAGACGACCCCCAAAACAGGAATGGTTTTCCAAGTGGAGGCCACTCACATTTTTTCCCTCCTCATCTTTTCTGACTGTTTTTCACTAGTTTTGCATTTGGCTAAGGTCAGTGTTACTACTGGTAGCATGAGGCGATACCTGGACCCTACAGAGATTGCACAGGCAGTCCAACTCCTCCAGGATGCCACATCAATACGTGCCATTGTCAGAAGGTTTGCCTTGTCTCCCAGCACAGTCTCAAGAGCATGGAGGAGATTCCAGGAGACAGGTAGTTACTCTAGGAGAGCTGGACAGGGCCGTAGAAGGTCCTTAACCCATCAGCAGGACCGGTATCTGCTCCTTTGTGCAAGGAGGAACAGGATAAGCACTGCCAGAGCCCTACAAAAGGACCTCCAGCAGGCCACTGGTGTGAATGTCTCTGACCAAAAAATCGGAAACAGACTTCATGAGGGTGGCCTTAGGGCCCGACGTCCTCTAGTAGGCCCTGTGCTCCGGCACCGTGGAGCTCGATTGGCATTTGCCATAGAACACCAGAATATGCAGGTCCACCACTGGCGCCTTGTTTTTTTCACTGATGAGAGCAGGTTCACCCTGAGCATATGTGACAGACCCATTGTCAGACCCTACACTGGTGCAGTGGGTCCTGGGTTCCTCCTGATGCATGACAATCCCCGGCATCGTGTGGCGAGCGTATGCAGGCGGTTCCTGGAGGATACCATTGACTTGCACCCACTCTTACATAAATCCAATAAAACATCTCTGGGACATTATGTTTCGGTCCATCTGACGCCGCCAGGTTGCACCTCAGACTGTCCAGGAGCTCAGTGATGCCTTGGTCCAGATCTGGGAGGACATACCCCAGGACACCATCTGTCGTCTCATTAGAAGCATACCTCTACATTGTCAGGCATGCATACAAGCACGTGCGGGCAATACACAATACTGAGTACCATCTTGAGTTGCTGCAATGAAATTTCAGCAAAATGGACTAGCCTGCCACGTCATTTTTTCACTTTGATTTTCGGGGTGTCTTTGAATTCAGCCATCTGTAGGTTGATAATTTTCATTTCCACCAAACGATGTGGCATACTTTCGTTCCTAACACATTACCTAGTCCATATCAGTATAGATATCCAGCATGATTTTTTTTTTTTCCCATTGAGATCTGATGTGTTTTCAAAGTGTTCCTTCAATTTTTTTGAGCAGTGTATAAAGTGAATATACTGTATCACAGCATTGTCTTTAAAGGTATATAGTCTATGGAATACAAAACTCAACAATAACAATAATTTGATCATAGAACATACAGAATTAATGGGGGCACCTCGTGATTCAAGTCATTGGTGCACAGGACAAAAAAATACAAAACAGATTTTCATATAGGTGATGAATAAAAAAAAAAAAATTAACTTAATCTTAAACCTAACAAACTTAAGGGAGAACAAAACATGCTTAAAAAATGAAAAATTTTACACTACCAGTCAAAAGTTTTAGAACACCCCATTCTTCCAGTTTTTATTGAAATTTAAGCAGTTCAAGTCCAGTGAATAACCTTAAATGGTACAAAGGTAAGCAATAAACTGCGCAAGGTAAAAAATAAATAAAAAAATAAATAAAAAAATAAAGTATAGGTCACCAATAATTGTGGGGTCCAAAAAGTCTGGTACCACTTTCCCGGTAACTGGTTTTAAATGGTTTAATGGCTAATTGGTGTATATACACCATTGAGCCATTCACACACATTCAGCCTGATCAGTGTATCATTGTACTCGTTTGCGCACAGCCGTTAAAGGTGACATTTAACAGCACAGCTACGTATAGTAAGTTTCCACAATGAATTCAAGTTTGTACATGTGTTTGTATTTGGAAAAAAAATGTGCATTTGTGGAAAAGATTTGAATTTAGAAAAATAATGTGACTGTGAAAAAAATCAGTTTTGAGGTTGAATATCTGTGTACAGATACAAAGAAGAAAACTGTGTAAAAATCAACGTTCCCACACTGTGTGTGACGTTGAAGTTACAAGTATGAATTTTGACCCTGTCTTTACATTAAAAGTTTATTTTCTACAGCATCCTAAAGTTTAATTAAACCCACCTGGATCGCTGAAGAGGCCGCGCTGTAAACCATCTTGAAAATCTACTACACCTTTCGGGCAACAGAACCCTCTGCCCCCTGACTTGACTCTGCTTTGTGACTGGATTGTCATCGTCCAATCTGATTCAGATGTAAAGACAGGGTAAAAATTTGTACTTGTAACTTAATCACACAAAGTGTGAGAACTTAGAGTTGAGTTTTACACAGTTTTCTGTTTATTGCTCTGTATCGATACAGACATGTTCATTTAAGCACTTCTTTTTTCAGTGTGTTAGTATAATCTCACCGCTGATATCATTTGTTGACAGATATCATTAACAAAGTCTCTCTTTTTTTTTTTAAATACAAATCTTTTATACAGATGCACAACTATTACAATGATCCAATTTACAGAGACAATAATGCAGCTATGAGTAGCATTTTTCTTACTTAAAAGATTAAAACTTACTTTCCAAAGGAAGGGAAGAGATGATCAGAACCTTGGGCCGTTGGAGGAGCTGAGGCAGCTGAATTTATAATTTTTTCCCAGGGGAGGGCTTGGCTCTCCAAATTTGTAATTTCCCTCCCGAATCAACTTTTATATTTTTTCATTTATCATTGTACATTAAAATAATTTTGTTTTCATTGTCATCTAAAACCAAACAGGTTGCATCCACCACAGTGAAGAAATGGTTTATTTAAAATAAAGTTGTCCCATACATCCCTAAGATTGATACTCATAAATCCTAATTTAATTTAAAATTTTTTGGAGAGAAAATGCGGAGGCACATTGAGACAATACTGAATAACTGTTAGTATTTCAGAGTTGAAAACAGGACTCTATAGCATGTTTTCAACATTTACATTGTTACTGCTATAAAGTTGATTCACAGTAAATTTTCCACCCTCAACCATACAGCAATTTTTCTGACCATAACTCTCTGTTGAATAAACAAATTTTGCTGTCTGTTTGTGGTGGTGGGTGGCGAGGCGTTTGAATAATTTGCATGCAGAGACTCAAGTAGTTTAGAGGGGAAGAGTGTAATCCAGGTTATTTTCTGTAGCTACAATTTACAGATGCCCCATAAACACCTCACATGCACGCTCTCGGTAGACACTAGCTACGCGGCCGGGCACAGAGAAGCCTCTTGTCCCCAATCAGTTACTGCAGCCCACGCACCTCAGACAGTGAAATAAAGTGATCTAATTTAAGATTTACCTAACTTGAAACCAAGTGATTCTGTCAACCTGGGCGGGTCTTAATCTACCTAAACGGACTGCCCAAGTAGAGCCTTAATACGGAAAACGCTGCTTTCTCCTGGAATGCTCCTTCAGTTGTTTTTAACAACACTTAGAGACTGATTAAAATACAGTACAATTAGAATTATCTTTGGCAGTGTGAACTGGCGCTGTGTCTCCCGCCATGTTGCAGGATAATTTGTTTCCGAGTATGGCCTGGTTTGCTCGCAGACGCAGATGTGGGGGCGGGGTTGTGCGGAGAGTGTGAGAGACGAGAGATGCAAACACTGGCACGGCTTTATGGAATAATCGGGTTATGTATCAATATAAACAGTATTGTCTCATCCCATATCTCATATATATATATATATATATATATATATATATATATATATATATATACCACAACCTAGCCCTACATCTCAGCAACAACCTACCAGCAAGTTATTGCATCATGCTTATTTCAGTGGATTTTACAGTCTTTCACTAACCTTTAAGGTGCATACCACATAAGCACAATGTCCCCAGTTTGATTCCAGCTTGAGACCTTTGTTACATCTAACCCCCCCTTCTTCATTTCCTGTCAAAACTGTCAATCCAATAAAGGCCCAAAATGCCAATAAAATAATTTTAGCTGTCAATGGTGCTTTCTGGGAAGCTCCAATGGTAAAAACTACTGATATGGTCAGTGATTCTTACTATTCAGTTCTTGAGGACTTAGTGTTATGATATCCTTCATTCATGTGCTGAACCCCTCCAGTGCTTTGTGTAGAGCTCTACTGTGGTACACATTGTCCAAGGTTACAGCACCACCTTTTCATGAGGTTCTGTGAATAAACTGTGCTGCTTTCTGGGAATGTAACCAGTGTGGGGCCTATGGCTATGACAGGGGCGGGTCCTAGTGCTGTTGCAGTGACAAAGCCTGAACAGTTACTGTGGGCCGGGTCATAGGGATGGGACTTGAATTATCGCTGGGCTCGGGCCATTTGCTGTCACAGGGACATGCTTGGATTGTGAAAGTGTAGGTAGACTGGATTTGGTCAGGAAAAATTTACTTGAGTGGTGTGGAAAAAAGCAGGCAGGACAGGAAATGCATGGGTAGGGTTATAAACATAAACTGTGGAATATCTTGGCTAGCAGGCTAATACCAACAGTCCACAAAGTTGTAAACCATAGAGCTTCTTATTGAATATTTTACTGTCTTTACCCTCTGTCACTGTCCTTACATTTACTACAGCCAGACAGCATCTTTTCGCCTTTGCTGCTTGTATTGTTTTCTATTATATGTTTATAAAAAAAGAATATAAATAAACATTATTTTCTTTAATAAAATGTCCGTCCCAGACCTTCTCTCAAACTGGCTGGACATCGAAGAGCCTTCCGATTTCACTCATCAAAGTTCAATCAGATTAATTCTCTCCAAGGAGAGAGAGGTGGGATTTACCTGTCATTGAGGAAATGCTAAATGTATATATTTTTGTTTTAAAACTGGACACCAAAATAACACAAGCAGGGGAGAAGAAAGGATGATGTTTTGCCCCAGGGAGTACAAGGACAATGATAGAGGTTAATAAAAGTAAAGGATTTGATTAAACACTGTATAATTAACAGCTTTGAAGAGTTCATGTCTAACGCCATCTCTCTGTGGTGTTTCCCTGCCAAATATACTTCTATTCTGTGGCAGTACATATGACACATGGGTCTGTGGATAACTGTGCTATGTTCAGCTTTACTAACATTCAGCATTTAAATTGGGCTGCATCCTGCTGATGTACAAATCTCCGGCTCCTGATGTGCAAATCGCACCCTGGAGCTCAGCTCCGTCTCCTCAGTCATGTACAGGGCCCAATTCTCATACTTTGGGCATAAGAAAATTGTTTTCAGACTCTGTCTCACACTCTCATATCAATCCAATAGATATTATGTCAAATAAGAAGATGCAACAAAGCTACTCCTTGATAAAAAATGTAATGCAAGTAAGGCAGAGTCAATAGCTAAGTCTTACCCATACTGTCGTTCAAGACAGTTAATCTAATCTACAGTTTTGCAGAAATGTCCATGTCAGAAATGCACTGTTTGGTGAACAAGTTGCCCATGACTATTTGTAGAATGTATGCTCCTTTCCTCTGAGTGGATTAAATACCTTCAGTCATCTCACAACAGCAAGACTGATATGTGGTTCTCCAAATCGAGAAAAGCGATGTGTTCCTTTTACACACATGGCAGAATTTTCAATTTAATTACTTATTTATACCGTATCTCCCAGCACAGTGACAGGATCTGTTGGGGCCATATGATAATTAATGTTCAGTGTTTTTCTAAACATCAAACAGGTGCTGTAAGCTGTATTGCACAGATTCTAAGTAAAATCAATAAGGAATAAAGTAGCTGTCCTCTGGATGAGTTCTGAACTCAATCAGAGCATCTCTCATCTTCAAGTCCAAGCATTGTTTCTGCTGGAAAAGCAAAATGATTTTTTTTCTGCCGTGACAGGGGATTAAAACAGTGAGTCTTCAGTTTTGCTGAGGGCTTAATTTGTGCTGGATCCTGCTGGAACAGGGACATCTCAGTTTTTGACTGCCTGTGCTCTGGTACCTAGTTGTATAAAAACAAAAATAATAACATAAAATAAAAATATATATTTTAATTTTCAATTTTTGAGGAGTGTCACATTCTTTATTAGTTTAAATTTATTCTTAAAAAGTTGGGAGATGTAAAAGTTGATGCAAGTGAGTACACTGAGAGAAAAGCTCGCTGGGTATTAGGCCTACATCACATACACTGACAAAAAAAAAACCCAAACTGACAAAACAGGCTGCATTGAGAATACTGAAGCAGAGATGATCAGATGTGTGCAACTCCAAAGTAAAAAATGTCAAAAAGACAATTAGATTTGCTATTCTTTTTCAGAAGAAAAGTGTTGCATGATGCTTCTAATAGACGAGTAAGGATGACGATGATGACAGGAGGGCGGCTGCGGTGCTAGCAAGCAAGAGCAGCGGCAGGAGGCTACTGTGGCAACAGCTAACTAATGGGCAACAGTGCAAACGGCTTTGAGGTCAATTTTGTCTTGATTGGTGGGTGTGTCAGATGTGTTACCCAATCAGCAGCAATGTGTATATAAACGCCGCCTTATATAAAGGGCAGTGCACATAACAGGGTGTTCAACACACCACCGTTGTCATTTTGCTCCATTTTGTCAGAGGGAGAGGACAGTTCTTTCAATGCAGAAGACTTTTCGATGTCTAGCAACAGGTCAGGGGTGGGAAGCACAATATTTGGACAGTAGCTCAGTTCAGCGTAAACAGACCAACTACCCCTGTCTTAAAATGGACAGTTAAAGTTTGCGCTGCACAACATGCAAGGCGGTGGAGTTTTTGGGGCCAGAAAAGATGGGGGGGACTAGCAAAACTAGCAAAGGAATTGGTCTAGTGTACAGTAACATCATCTGCTTTGAATATTAAAAAACAGCATTGAGCATTCAGAAAAAAGTATTTGAGCATGCCCAGAGCAAGGTTCATTTAGCAGCAGCAGGCATTCTTCATAAGATGGAAGGAGACACCATAGTACCAACCATATTTAATAGTGAGTCTGAACAGATAACCAGTACAGCTCACATATTTTGGACAGCATAAAAGGAGACTAAATGCCACAGACCCGCAAATGGCTTTGAACATGAAGTTGATGGCCAAAAGTTAAAAAGAGTTGATATTGGTAGATTTCTACATACCCATGTTGCCTGTCTAAATACACAGAGGCATATTTCAACAGAAATTAAAAGAAAACATCCTCAGCGATACACCTGCTGAGAAACCAACTCTGATTATTGGCAGCTCTATCTTGAGAAAGGTAAAGTTTGGGATACTGGCAACCACAGTCAAATGTATTCCTGGGGCCAGAGCAGGCAGTGTTGAATCTTATTTAAAACTTTCCTTATCTAATAGTATAGTTACTCTAGATGACATTATCCTGGCCTCCAGCACCACTGTTAGGAATCTCAGAGTTATCTTTGATCAGGATATGTCTTTTAACTCCCATATAAACCAAACTTCAAGGACTGCCCCATTACACCTACGTAACAGTGCGAAAATCAGCCACATCCTGTCTCAAAAAGATGCAGAAAAACTAGTCCAAGCATTTGTTATTTCTAGGCTGGATTATTGCAATTCCTTATTATCAGGCTGCCCCAAAAAGTCTCCAATTTATCCAAAATGCTGTAGTGTGACTACTGACAGGAACTAGGAAACGAGTTTATATTTCTCCTGTGTTAGCTTCTCTGCATTGGCTCCCTATAAAATATCAGAATAGAATTTAAAATCCACCACAACACCTACAAAGCCCTTAATGGTCGGGCACCATCATATCTTAAAGAACTCATAGTACCCTATTATCCTACTAGAACACTGGGTTCCCAGAATGGAATTATGGTTCCTAGAGTCTCCAAAAGTAGAATGGAGGGCAGGGCCTTCAGCTATCAGGCTCCTCTACTGTGGAACTTCCAGTTTGGGGCCCATAGGCAAAAACTATCTCCAAGTATAATAGTAGGCTTAAAACTTTATTATTTGATAAAGCTTATAATCAGGGCTGGCTCAGGCTTTCTTTGAACCATTCCCTAGTTATGCTGTTATAGGCCTAGACTGCCAGGAGACTTCCCATGATGTACCAAGCTCCTCTATCCTCCATCTGTAAACATTCATATCCCATTAATTCATGTTACTAACTTGGCTTCTTCTCCCTCCCGTAGTTTTGTGCTTTCTTGCCTCTCTCCTCTCTCTTCCTGTCACTTTCTGCAGGTACTTCTGCCTCCAGAGCTGTAGAGTGATTACAAGCCACTTTCTACCCCCAGGAGCCTTCTCAACACCCACTCCTACAATTATTATAATAAGTCTCATTGTTATTACGATTGGTTTTTATTATCATTGTTATTAGTACTAATAGTCCTACTATTTGTCTTACTATTATTATTATTAGTTTTATTGTTATTATTAGACATCTTAATTTGGAACCTGCATTGTGTCTTGTTTGATGGATGAGGTCGTGGCAGATGGCCGCCCACCCAGAGCCTGGTTCTGCTCAAGGTTTCCACCAGTTAAAAGGGAGTTTTTCCTTGCCACTATGCTTGCTCATGGGGGTGTACTGGGTATATAATATTATATATTATAATATTGTTTATAAAGAGTACAGTCTAGACCTGCTCTATATGAAAAGTGTCTTGAGATAACTTCTGTCATGATTTGGCACTATATAAATAAAACTGACTTGACTTGACTTGACATTTTACTAAGTCAGAGGGGAATTGAGGTTGACTCTTTCCAGGGTGTCACACTGAAAAAACCCAGCTAAGAAACACTCAACCAGAGACAGTTTTTCCTAAGTTTGGCTAAGACCTTGGAGAACTGTAGGCAATGTTATCTCAAGGGGTCAGTTGCTGGATAAAAATGGACTATAACACGTTTATTGAGGAGATGAAGGTGCTTTGCGCACAATACTTGCACGAGGATGCAAGTGCGATGTATGGAGAGACTGACGTTGAAACGGTGTGTCAGCGCTTTGAAATTGACAGCCCACGCATAGTCATTCGGGCCTACAGAGAGTACAGAGACTCAGATGGAAAAGACATTCCCGATGAACTGAAGGAGCTATTTGTTGCTGTCAATAGCATTCCTTTATCCAATGCTGAGTGTGAGCGTGGATTATCTAAAATGAACATGATTTGCACCCTGGACTGTGCTTCTCCGCACACATCCACCATATCATATGTACTCTTTCTGAATCTTGTTGTACCCCCCACGGCCAAATTCAATCCAGTCCCTTACACAAGGTCATGGGTGACCAAAGGATATAGCCTAGAACTACCACAGTCATAACCTATGCAGTAAAACCCAAAACAAGGAGATGGAGGAGAATCACATGGCTGTGCTTTGGGGTGTGGTGTTGGGTGTTCTGGACAACTACATAAGGTAAGCATACATTTGTCTATTAATATTTTTTAATATTTTTTTTTTATTCTCTATGGTGAGCTCTGAAGTATGTGTATATGTTAGACTTGCTGAGAAATTTATTGCTGACTGCAAGTGCTGTGGTCCCCACAGTTAAGCATGTGGTGATGTGGGCATTTGTGTGTGTTCTGCAGAAGTAGCCTAAAATAATTTTAGATTGTTACCATAACATTTATAGCCTGCAAATTATTTGAGATTGAGGTCTGTAATCCCCACAGTTTAGTAAGTGGGCATTTGAGTACATAGCATGTTTTCAACACTGTGTTCTGTATGCATTCCGGGACCTGCGCCCGCCTGTTCACCCCTCCACACTCATATACACTTCACATTCCGGCACCTTCGGATTTGCAAATTAAGAACTGGTTTTGCTGCAATGATTTTAGTATTATTTCTCATTATTATACAATAATATTTGCAGTAGTGGTACTGCTGGGCACATTAGGGTACCCATACTGAATAAAACCTCTCTACTTGCTAAAATAAATAACAAAAAAAAGGCAAATAATCATAATGAAATCACATTTTATTGTACTATAACTTACTATAGTTGCTCAAATAATAATATTTCAATGCGTGGACAGGAATTTTGTAGTTTCTTGAACCATGAATGAAAAAAATGTCTGCAGCATATTTGCATATGTACAGTATATTAATATTTGGGGTTTAGTATTATTCTGTTTTGAAATGGGGGGGGGGGCATGAGTCTGTGTACCTTGATGTAATCATAACTGCATCTGCTGGAGGTTGCCTCCAGCTGGAAGGCAGTAAAGGTGTAGTTGATGGTGTTTCCACTGCTGGCCTGGATAGTCCAGCTGCACTGGGAGTTGGCTGGGTAGTTGTTGGGAAAGTTCAGTGACTCCACCACTCCTCTGTGTCGGCCTGAGATTAGAGCACTACGGCAGTCTGAAAACAAATACAACCAATACACAATGCAATAGAATGTAAAACTAATTTAATTTAAAACCAAGATATTGTTGGTTTCCGGGAAGTTCAGCCAGCGTTTACTATGGTCATACTGTACATTGTCAGCACGAGAAAAAGGGGGACCATGAATTAATAACTGAATTATGGTTTTGTTTGTTTTATTGACAACATTCTAATATCCCAAATGTATTAAAGATAATCATCAGACTTTGTCAGAGATGGAATGATAAGATCCTGGACTTATTTGAAAGCTGACATAAGACGTATTGCAAACTAAGAACTAAAAGCTATAACTTCTTTTTTAGAAGCCGATAAGGTATCCTAGACACACATTGATTAAGATGTAAGTTCCAGTTAAACTACTTGAGATACAAAAGCATCAGTTTGAAAATGCAATAAAACTGAGCTGTATGTCCTTACAAAGAAGTAATTTTCTTTTCAGCACATATGCAGAGATCATTAGTAACAAGATTAATTTATTTCTTTACATTTTCTTAAGTAACTCTTTAAAGTAAATCGTACCTTTCAGAGTAATTCTAATGAAAAAACTTTAACTGTACACAGTTCACAATTTGCAAGTATAATTTGGAATAAAAATCAGTACTTTTATTTCTTTGTGTACATTGCACATTCAGACTCCTTCACATTTTTCACATTTTGTTATGATGCAGCTTTATGCTAAAATCGTTTAAACCAATTTTTTCCTGCAGAGCTGAGAGACAGAGGATTGTGTCGAGGTACAGATCTGAGGAAGGCTACAAAAAAATTGCTGCTGCATTGAAGGTTCCAAAGAGCCCAGTAGCCTCTATAATTCTTAAATGGAAGAAGTTTGGAACAACCAGGACTCTTCCTAAAGCTGGCTGCCCTGCCAAACTGAGCAATCAGGGAAGAAGGGCCTTGGTAAGAGAGTTGACTGAAAACCCAATGGTCGTCAGATGGAAATCTCTCTCTAGTTAAAGACACATGAAAGCTTCCTTGGAGTTTGCAAAAAAGACTCTCAGACTGTGACAAACAATATTTTCTGGTCTGATGAAACCAAGATTGAACTGTTTGGCCTCAATTCTAATTGCATGCCTGGAGGAGTGGCCCAGCCAGAGCCCTGACTTGAATCTGTAAAGAAGAATGGCAGAAAATCCCCAAATCCAGGTGCGCAAAGCTTGTCCCATCATATCCAAGAACACCCGGCCCTGTAATTGCTGTAAAAGGTGCTTCAACTAAGTACTGAGTAAAGGATCTGAATACTTATGTCAATGTGATATTTAAATTTTTCCTTTTTAATAAATTTGCACAAATCGAGTGTAGATTGATGAGGGGAAAAAAGAAATTTAAACAATTTTAAGATTAAGGTTCCAACATAAAAACGTGAAAAAAGTGAAGGGATCTGAATACTTTCTGAATGCACTATACTTACACACTCATCCTACCACTTTTATTTACCTATCATTTATATTCATATTGTAATGCTGCTATCTCTCATCATGTAAATATTCAAGTGAGTACTAATAAGATGGTCACACATGGTCTTACTGGGACACAGGGGAAATTAACATACCTGTATTTAAAATAAAATAGCCATGATGAAATGTCACATCATTATCAAAAGCACCATCTGTGGTCAAGCAATCTAAGTCATGTTTAAATGATATAAAAAAGAGAGAGCATGCAGTAGCCCACAAAAAATGTTGTTATCTACTGCCGTGATCAACTCAAGTTTTTTCAGCAGATATTTTTTTCCTTGCACTGAAGTAGTTTTTTTGATGACAACTTTTACCTCTACTTTAGTACATGGTATTTTTATGTAACAGTACTTTTACTTGAGTGCAGTTTTTGGATACCCTACCCACCTCTGCACATCTGCTAAATGTAAAAAAAAAAATCATTGCATTTTTAAAAACATCCCGATTAAATTTACTTCAGCAATGCAAAAGTTTATGTTCCAGAGCTACCAAAGCGTAACACTATTGCATGTTTAGACATTTTGCAGTATCCTGTCAACCTGCGTGTGTGAGTGTGTTTTCGTACTAGAGGTGTATGATGCAAGGAATCCTCCAGTGCTGATGCTGCTGTCAGTACGTAGTTTGATGTAGAGCTGATTGCTGGCGGAGCTGATGATGCTGGGCGGCTGATTGCCACACAATTTAGCTAGCTCTGGAGCACTACTGCTGTTACCATCATACACCTGAACACAAACAAACACACACATACACACATCACATAGTCATTAAATTGTGAAATAAGGGAATGAAACATGATAAATTAAATAACACCAATGATTGGTCTGTTGCATTGGAAAATAGAGAAGAAAAACAAGAAAAACATCAAAACAACAACTCTTGTTTGTTTGGATTTCATAGAAATAAATTTATGAAAGTGATATCAGTCTTCACTGTTTGTGTGATGGTAAGCGAGATTATTTAGCAAAATGTCTATGTTCTATTGTCTTCCTATTGTTGCAGTCACAGACACTAACTTTTCTCATAATACCAACCGATATTGATATTCCCGTGTTTGTCACAATACTAGCAGTTTACTGTTATTTACTGATATCTTGTGGCTTGCAAGTTATAAGCAAATGTTTTGATGTGAACATATGGCACTTGATACAAAGAGTTTTAAACTGATAAACTTATTATTCAAAGACAAAATGATAGAAGCACACACCTCTTGAGAGAATGTATAAATCCGAATATTGCTGCAACTGCAAGTATTGGTAACCAGACAATCAACCTATAATCTATATTTCTCTTGTAGTTAATTAGATGGTGTTGATGATGTGAAGAGGATGAAGGAGACTCCGCTGACACTGTCTTGATTGCATATAAAGGTTTATTACAAAGAATGCATGCGCATGGGCCTCATTGTGTGCATGGACAGAATCCTAACCAAATGTGGACCACTTCTTAATAAACATTGCTTCACAGTGCTACAAGTAGTCATAAACCCTGGTTTTACTCCACAGGTTAGCTTCAAGTAAAATCTGCACAGGTGATTTCTTGATCACAGTGTTGCTTTTTTATTAAGTACATTGTATTCGAAATTCGAACGTAAGGGAAAAAGTTAATATTTGAACTGTAATGACCTCAAAATTAACAGTCTATAAACGCAACAGATCGTTTGAAGTAGTTTGCCTTGTGATTCAGCAGAGGGTGCTCTAAAACTTCACTATCAGCTTGACCTATGGCATGCCCTATTGAAAGTAAACTAAGCAAGTAATGTTTTGTTGTTTGCTATGAAATTGGAGGACATTGAGAAGCCGTGTGTGGAAGTATTTGGGGTTCTACACTGTAGATGGCAAAGTAATAAACAAAGGTAATGCTGTTAGTTTTGTAAGAAGCAGCTGTCTTACACTACAACGACAACAAAGCTGCAGACACACCTAGCTTTCTACCCACACAAGGCATTCAAATTCATTCAAACGAATTGCATGTAATTTCAAATTCGTTCGAACTTGACTCTTGGGAAAACTGACAGCCCTTTTAAGTACCATTCTTACCAGGTTAGGTATTCCAACGCTCTCTCAATGCCAGTGTTTTTTTTAAATCTCAGTATTCAGTCTGATAAAGTCATGTGTTCAGCCCATAAACTAATCATCTTAAAAATACTGCATAATGCACCCAAACACTTTGAGGTATAGTACTCACAGCCAGGTAATCATAAGAGCAGGTGGAGCTGGACTCCAGGTGGATATCAGAGAAAGATAGGAGGAGCTGGCTGCCTTGGCTGGTCCTGATGTTCCAGTAGCACTCAGCATTAGGGTGGTACGGCAAGGGGTAGTTAGGGGACGAAAATGCCCCAGATGCAGTTGTCAACATCCCTCCACAACCTTGGAAAAAAGAGATGAAATCAAATGTGTGTGTGTGTGTGTGTGTGTGTGTGTGTGTGTGTGTGTGTGTGTGTGTGTGTGTGTGTGTGTGTGTGTGTGTGACTATCTTTGTGAGGACCAGTTTGAGTTGTGGACATTTTTGGAATGTTAGGACATTTTGGCTGGCCCTCACTTTCTGACACACCTTCAAGGGACTGTTTCAGGGTTAAGACTTGGTTTAATGGTTAAGATCAGGGTACAGGTTAGGGGTTAGGCATGTAGTTGTGATGGTTGGGGTTAGGGTAAGTGGTTAGGGAATGAATTATGTCATTGAGCGTCCTCACAACAACATAACTGTAGCTTACGGCCCTGGACAAACAGCATTTCGTTAGCAGTGGTATTTAAAAATAAGAACCATGCCATTAGGCATCTAAACTGACAGATGTTTCTAAGGTGTTGACGTTACAGCTGACCAAGTGATTACGTATTTCTGATGTAGCCTGCAAACTGACATTAATTGTTCCCTTTACCTGGTGAAAATTTATTCCTGCAGCTCTTTCAGCAAACAAGATGCAATATAAGACGTGTCCATGCTTATATATAAGAAAGAGACATTAGCTTGAAAGCTAAGGTGTGCTGTGTTTCAAAGTATGATGCTCTTCTTTTGTTGTACCGCAGGCCTGATGTATATGTCACCATCCGCCAATGATAGAATGGTGATGTTACTGCTAGATGTAAACATATTTAAAATTTCAAATTATCTGATTTAGCTACGTATATACAAAGACGTTTTCTGTATGCATAGACAGAAAAACCTGTATGTACTACATGTTCTTCAGGGACATGCAGTACACACAGGTTTGTTTCATGTCACTTAATTTTTAAGTAAACAGAAAGTGTATACTGTGCAGAATATACATGGTGATTTGGAGAAAAAACTGAACAACCTAAACACAGTTTTAAATCACTCCATGGTTTGAATGAGGAATTTGACATAAAACCATTTTCCTAAAAACATTTATCATAAAAATGTTATTTCCTCCTTCTTATGTCTCCCCCTGGCACTAAGACCTAAAACTAATATAGATTTGTTTCTTGTCATGTATATTCTGATCAATGTACAGGTTTCTTTTTGCTGTTTCTTGATAACGTGAAATTTAAAAAATAAGTGTACTACATGTCCTTCAGGGATGACATTACATGCTTTTCACTGTTCATAACAAATTGATAGGGTTACTATATTGTGTCGTGATATCCTAATTGGAGGTGGGCTGACATTTGTTGCCTGTATATATGGCTTGTTTCTTGCTCACATAAATGTTTGCCTGACTAAGACCTTGCAGGTCAAAACTCCAAATACTTGAGAGCTTGCATATCAGTCTGCGGACAACCTCTCTATTTCCTTTATATATATAGATATACAGCTCTGGAAAAAATTAAGAGACCACTGCAATTTTTTCTGAAATCAGCATCTCTACATGAATGACAGCCATTCCATTCCAGTGTCTGTTGAATTCCAACACAAGCACACCTCATTCTACTTAATGAGTTACTGATTAGGTGATCACCTGAACCAAATCTTATTTAACGAGGAAAAGTATAAAAACCACTGCTGTGGTCATCACTATCCTCTTGCAATAGGACCAGCTGGATGGAAAAAAAAGTGCTAGTAGTACCTCAAAAGTAATTGGACTCAAAAAATAACTATTGACCATGCCAAAAGAAAAGTTCTGAGTGAGGAAAAGAAGGGCTCAATTCTGGCTGTACTGGCAGAGGGATACAGTGAGCGTCAGGTTGCTTCCATCCTTACAACTTTTAAGACGGCGGTTCATAAGAACGAGGTCAAGCAGTAGACATTGGGAACAACAAAGCTACTGACCGGCAGAGGGTGAAAACGACTCTCCACTGACCAGGATGACCGTCAACTCATTTGAATGTCACTCAGCAGCCATAGGATGACATCAAGTGACCTACAAAAAGAATGGCAGCTGGGGTAAAGTACACAGCGAGAACGGTTCAAAACAGGCTCCTAGGGGTAGAGCTCAAGTCTAGTAAAGCTCGGGCAGATGCGTCTTTTGCGAAGGACGCATGAATCAAGCCACGTACAAGGTTATCCTGGAAGAAAACTTGCTTCCTTCTGCTCCGACAATATTCCCCAACTCTGACAATTGGTTTTTCCAGCAGGACAATGCTCCATGCCACACAGCTAGGTCAATCAAGGTGTGGATGAAGGACCACCAGATCAAGACCCTGTCATGGCCAAGCCAATCTCCACACCTGAAGCCCATTGAAAACCTCTGGAATGTGATCAGGGGGAAGATGGATGGTCGCAAGCCATCAAACAAAGCTGAGCTGCTTGAATTTTTGCGCCAGGAGTGGCATAAAGTCGCCCAACATCAATGTGAAAGACTGGTGGAGAGCATGCCAAGAGGCATGAAAGCTGTGATTTAAAATCAGGGTTATTCCACCAAATTTTTTTTTTTTTTTTTTTTTTCCTGTACTCTTACTTAGTTAAAAAAATTAGTATTGTGGTGTTTAAAAATGAATATGAACTTGTTTTCTTTGCATTATTTGAGGTCTGGAAACATTGCATCTTTTTTTGTTATTTTGACCACTTGTCATTTTCTGCAAATAAATGCTCTAAAGGACAATATTTTTATTTGGGAGAAATGTTGTCAGTAGTTTATAGAATAAAACAAATTTTACTCACACATACCTATGAATAGTAAAATCAGAGAAACTGATAATTTCGCAGTTGGTCTCTTAATTTTTTTTTTTTTTTTTTTCCAGAGCTGTGTGTGTGTGTGTGTGTGTGTGTGTGTGTGTGTGTGTGTGTGTATATAATATAGCTAAAGATAAATTTCCATGAAGTTGTAAACCTTTACCATCTCTGCTGGCTGGCTAAAAGAGAAAAATCTAACAGTAGAAAAGTATTACCACTCACCAGTCTGTGAGCCATCCCAGTGGGCAATGAATCCACGGCGCGTAACGGTGGCATCGGAGTGGAATCTAACCCAAAGACGGTTGCTATGGGATACCAGGGCTGGAGGCCTCTGATTAGCACAGAACTTACCAATCAAGGGAGATGTCTCATAACCACCGTCCCTGCAAAACACAGTGGAAGTTCAAAACGTCAGTCATATTGAGTTAAAGACAGATGGGGTTGAGACATATCTTGCTGTGTAATCATCCTGCAAGCCTGCAAAGTTTTTTTTTTTTTTTTTTTTTTTTAAGGAACAGCATGCTGCACAACCCAGGCATTTAAAATTTACAGACAGATGCAACAGATGAAACAATATTTATTTGCTGAGCTATTTTCTGTGTGGACTGTAATTTCATATTCCGACAATGTCAGAGGATGAAAAAAGGCTATTCTTCTCCACAGACCGCCAAACTCTGCAACTTTAATTCTTTCCTTACCTGATCTCCACAAAGTCAAAGTTGCAAGAAGGAGGGGAACCCTCTAGCTCAAAGTTGGTGGAATTTAGCATAATCTGCATGTTGACCTGCACAATGATCTTGAAGATGCAGTCTCTATTGTTGGGGTAGTAGTCAGGGTAATTGGGTGAACTGAAGGACCCTGTAGGCGAAGTGAAGGTCTCACCACAATCTAATGAGAGAGAGAGGTTTAAACAGAACCTTGTAAACTGAGTGCTGCGTTTTAATTTTGTCCAGATAAAAATTCTTTATATATATTGTTGTTACTTCTCTAAAAAGCTAACATTTCATGCTAATATTCTTTGGATTTCCCAGAAACTTTTTCCATTTATCTAAATTGTCAGTGTCCTGGATAACCTTTTACTTTACCAAAAAACATAGACCAGATTACTTTTGCATCACCAAATAGCAATTGTAAGT
Organism: Xiphias gladius; assembly: GCF_016859285.1. Taxonomy (NCBI): domain Eukaryota; kingdom Metazoa; phylum Chordata; class Actinopteri; order Istiophoriformes; family Xiphiidae; genus Xiphias; species Xiphias gladius. Next base: position 7,829,439 of record NC_053404.1, read on the forward strand.
AATTGTTGTAGAATGATGCCTATGCCTATTTTTCTGAAGCCTATAGAGATGGTTTTATCAGATGAGTTCTCTTTAAGTTGGCAGCCTTGGTTAAGATCTTGTGATTTTATTGACATATTTTGGCACAATAACTTCAACACATCAGTAGATTTTGTGAAAATTCCCTCGCCCTCAAAGTTTCTTCTTTTGTTTGACATTTTTGTGAATGAAACTTTCCCACAAACAGAGCACAACTGGAATCTTTAAATTGCAATTTTGCATTGTTGATTACGCAAAAGATAAGATCTCATGAATGTGCACCTGCTAATAAACAGGTGGAGTTCATCAGGTGGGTTTGTACAGTTCAAGCTGGGCAGACACTGAAGGGATTAAGCCTGATTTTAATCCTGAATTGTTGTCCTCCCAGCTAAATTTAGAATTGGGCAGAATTTCTGTAACATCGGTTGTCGTTTGGTTTGCATTTTGAGGGGGTCACAATGCCTGATTAATTGACCAAATGATCAATGATCTGTCTGTCGGACAGTCACTTGTATTTCTGGCAGGTCCACGTTCTAATTTCCCACATGACTGCAGTCAAAAGATCCATTATACAATGTAGTGAGCTTGTTTTAATATTATTGCAGCAGCAGGGGCATAGTGGGAATAAATTCGGTCCAGGACTTTTAACTCAGACTGGCCTACCCTAACCCATCTGGAGACAGGCCATCACACACAGCCTGTGACACACTTTACAAGAATTACTGTATGTTGTAAACAGAGGTTAAATTAACTATGATGATTTCTAGAAAGATGCATGAAATAGAAACACCTGACCTTGAATTATATTAGTATAATTTTTGATTTTATAGTCTAATTTTTATTTACACAATTCAATTAGATATTCTATGATGACGGTAGTTTGTGACAAAAACACCATTTCATATTACAGTCCATAATTACAACAACAAAGTACAGTCTCAAAAAGTGCCATAAAACATAGTCGACACAGTAACAAGTACAGTATCACAAAAAACTGAACTTTAGGTCTGAGCTAATCACACAGACTGAGTATTTTGATTAGGGACTTAGAATATCTGATTAAACCAAAGCAGAAAACGAAGCATTACAACATACTGCTAAATAAACTCAGAGTAGCTTCCTGCTGTTTTCTGCCTACTGCTTTTGCTATAAACTTGACTGGTGTTTTTACTGAACTCACTGGGAGCTGTGGTCCTGAACCCACTCTGCTGCTCTGCTCCTCCTCTTTATTGTCTGCATTTACCGTTGCTAGATGCGCAACTCTTTGAAGCATTTGCATTTTTATGGATTCGAACTGCTTTGGTGCTTTGGATTTTTAACTGACATTAGCTCTCTAAGCATTTCAGCTACACCTTTAATTTTTTTTTTTAAACTTTATCATTCATGTAAAGTGACACAGTAATAGTCCACTGCTGGCTGCCTGAGTATTTAAATGATGATAATGACACCAACACATAAACAGTAAGTGGATGGTCGGAGCTGTAAGACCATACCGAATATATGGAGACAGATGTGAGGGACGTGACGGCCACCAAGAATCTCAGTGGGCCAAACAGCCTGCTCAACTGAGCTTATCACGACACAGTGCTATCTAACTCTCGCGCTCTTGCTCCACCTTGCTCCCTCTTGCTCCCTCTCTGTCTTATTCTGTCTTTCTCCTATGTTTTAAATTTTACTCACTGAGCCACACATGCTCAATTTTTCATGGTTAGCATGTGTTGGTCTGCAGAACAGACAGACCATACTGTCTGCTTCTTTCAGCCATCAGTGACTTAATTTTTTTCTTTTTTTCTTAATTTCCACTTATAGTAGAATTGCACAAAGTAACAGTCCATTCTCTCTTGTCAACATTGCTGAGGATGCAGTTATCTTGCTTGAGTAAACATTATTGGAATTGTAAATGGACAAGACTGACCAAGGAGTTCCAAGTGAGTACCATGTCGTGGCCTGTCAATTGATCCATACAGTGTGAGGATAAAAGTCACAGGTTCTGGCCATGCAGAAAGGCAGATTAAAATGTGTAGTGTGAGTTTATATAATTTACAAGATTAAAGAAAATGCACAGAGTCTGCCCATCCTTGCCCTTAAAAACATAGAGTCACTAGTGACCAGCCACTTATATAAGGGAGATTAGACCATATATTAAAATCATATTGCCTGTAAACTTTTTAGAGCAAATTAACAATAACAAACACACAATATGTTTTTGTCTTTTATTAATTTTTTACAGTCATTTAAAAGATTTTTTAATAGACAGTTTTGTTTTGTTTTTTAAATTCATTAATTATTCCATCATATTGGATGTTTATACTGTCTTATCTCACACCTGGACTGCTTTAACTTCTCATAGATTTACCCGTAATCACTAATCACAGTCACTTGCTCATGTTAATTGCAACGTTGGTACAGCATAAAGTGCGCACCACTCCTCTGTTTTATGGTCGGGCATGGATAGACAGATGTGGTATCACCAACAAACGGTTCTATTTCTTGACAAACTAAAGACTTTTAGACAAACTGTTAGCTTTTGAAAGTTGTGGCAACTCCAGCTGTGGCCACAGCTGCTAAATGCCAGTGGTTTCCAGGAGAGTGCACATTTTTGAGCTCTCCTGGTTTCCCAAGTTGGAAATTTGGCCAGGAGCAGAAGTATTTATGCATTTACAGTAGCAGGGTCAAGGAAGTCGAGGTAACTAGATGAGATGAGTCCTAACTTGTCCTGGGACCACTAATTGGACATATCTTGACCGTTGTCATTCAGAATGAATATCAATCTGCTTTTAAATTATCTGATTCACGAATGACACGGAAACTAATTCCTCATCAGTAGCCTCATGTACATCTTCATTTGCAGAGCCACTATGACCAAAACCCTCCAATATTAAAGGACATACTGCTCTGAACTACACCTGCAACCCAGTTGCTGTGCAATCATGTTACTATGTTAATAAGCCATTATAACAGGTTCATTCACCATTTTGTCTGTATTTATTCATAGTAACAGTGAGACAGTGCCATCATTAGGTCAAACAGAAATAAAACCCAAACTTAACCCACTATCACTTTAAACCAAGATCCCATGATTTAAAAAAAAAAAGGCACTCCTACACACCTCAGGATGTTAGCAACCCTATACACATTTGAGACAAAAACACTAGAAAAATAATGCTTTTACCATTTTATCATTTTTGACATACTCATACCAGAACATTGTTAAAGATAAATATTTTGAGGAAAGTTGAATGCTTAACTGAATGACGTGAATGGATTAGAAAGGGTGTAAATGACCTGAGAAATGCATTTAACGGTTACATACTGCCAAGTTCTAGTCAACCTGTTAAATCCTGACTGCGGTACACCACATGTCAATTAAGTATCACAGTGTTGTCTGTATCTAAATGTTAGCCTATTCGATGAGTTAAAAGGTTTATCAAAAATGAAAAACAGTTTTCCTTACAATGTAATCTATCATTAATCTACATTATATAATTAGGGTTTAGCTAATTTGCATGGATGACCCTGCATTATTTTGCTGGAGCCTCAGTGTCAGAACCCCCAAACACGGTGGCATTGTAATTAATGATGCATTTTTTAATGGGGTGCTCATGTCAGTCTGAACATGGCTTTATTGACAAGAAGTGATCAGCATCTTATGCAGTTCTTTAAAGCTTAATTGTTGTACACAAGGCTTCTAGGTTTTTTAATTATACCACACGTTATATCATTATCTACACACTCCCCCCACAGTTCAGTGGCTGGTATGGGACACAACTGAACTCAGTCAATTTTCAGGAAATCATTTCCATAGTGAAATCTTGTAGTGGAACCTGAGTTTGTGAGGTGATGCCTTGTTGTTTATGGCCAGTTTATTAGTAGTCTCAAATATATTAACTAAAATCTGAAAAAAATACTGTGGCCAAATTATTGTGTACCTGTGGTAGCATTGATGGAGACATAGCTGGCAGAGAATCCCTCTGTGGCTAAACTTGAGTGAGACACAAACAGCAGGGTCATCAGGCTGTCAGTACTGGTGATGGATGGAGGCACTGAACGCCCACAGTACCTGCACATACAAAGCACCCCAAATCTCTTTACTCACCAAGTACAAAAAATAGGGAATGCCATTCAGGAAATAATTTGTGCGAAATTTGAATGCAAAAGTTGAGAATGTTTAATGAAAATCTGAATATATGGATTTAAATTGAGAATATTGAACAACTTCCGAATATATAGAATGAAAGTCTGAATATATATCAAATATGTAATAGTTAATGATAGTGGTTGGAGTTGGTTGGTGTGTTTGGTAAGCATACACAGTGCATGTCTGGACACTGGAGACTGGAATGTACACAATGTGCCTTGCATGTGTTTAGGGTTTAGGCCACAGGAACACTTTGGGTTACGTTAAGGAAAGATCACAGTTTTGGTGAAATATAGAAGAAGTCAACACATCATGTTAATGTTGACTTTTCCAATATTTAATCAAGACTAAGTTCTTTCCTGACTTTTAACCAAATGCTTTGAATTATTACTATCTTTTAAACATTAATCACGCTTTAATTGCCACAAACTGATAATATAGACATAATAGCAAATTAAAACATAAATTGGGTGATGTGTTTGCTGTAGCAAATACATAGTATATACACTCTTGCACTCTTGCAAATTAGTAGTTTCTAAACGCTCATTGACTCACTTATTTACACGCACTATTGCTAGCTACATATGACCAGTGTAATGCCCTAACGTTGCATATATGAAACAAAAAATGGTGCCAATGTGTTGTCATAACAAGGGTTGACCATATATTCTATTCCATATAATCATACTTTCATTCAATATTCTGGCATGCCATTATTTATATGTATATATATATATATATATATACAGTAAACATACTGTATATCCATCATATACCTGCCAATCTTGGTTCCAGTCTGCACAGTGCCATTGTCATAAACTTCCAGGTAATCAGAGTCACAGTTAATGTGGTGCTCCAAGTTGAAGGATTCAAACGACAGCCGAACCAGGTTCCCTGGAGTAACACTGATGTACCAGGTACAGTTGGCACCATGGGGGTAGTTGTTGGGGTGGCCAGGGCTTGTAATGGTGCCTGAAGGACTGGTCAGGGTATCACCACAACCTTATACAGGAAAAATGGACAATTGGTAAAAATTAGAGATTGGTTGACTTTTGAAAAGCTTAAAGTTGCTTGTAGAAGACACTAATTTAAAAGAAATACTGACATTAATTCTGGCTCTTGTGTCATGTTAAAAGCAGCAGCTACAGTTTCTGAAAGGTTTCAGCAAGTTTAAAAGCACAAGTAAATGGTGAGCAAATTTGGGGTGCTAGTGAGCAATGGATGAGTCACACCCACCTCCGGATAGTTCATGATTAATTTGATTAATACTTTACAAAAACACAAAAATATTTAACTGTACTACCTCCTTGAAGATTCTTCCATGTCCAGGCCCAAAAGCCTCAGATATGCAAGACTCAGACACCCTGGATACCAACAATAAAAGTGAGAGCGAACCCTCAAAAAAGATGCTGCTTGTGGCCATTGCTGCCTTAGTCACAGAGTTGAACTCGATCAAATCAGATCTTTTGTGCCACCATAGAAAACCACATAACATAATTATTTGCTACCATTAAGGGGAGATTTTATCCCTAAATCAAAGTATTAAGAGGTCTATTTCAGAACTGAAAAATGACTTAGCCGTACATGAAGTCACCCTGACAGAGTAAGAGAAATGCGCAACAAACCACTCTGATATCCTCTCTACAATTCAGACTGCAGTGGATCGTTTGACAGCAGAGGTAGAACAACTGGATGAAAAATGTGAAGACAAATGCCATTGGAACGGTGAACTGCTTTTTTTTCTATTCTATCGCCAAAAGAGTGTTCCGTCTTTGACTCACTTAATAGACTAAACATATGTAGGAACTGAATAGGTGATCCCATCAAATCAGTATATTGTTTATTAGCCTACTGGTTTAATTTTTTCTCAAATGGCCTTGACCTCTTCAAGTTCTTAAGTTATGTTCCTTTTTCCTTTGTTATAATAATCTAATGAGTTTCCAGATAGCCTATCATAACTGTTTCACTGCTCCGTTGTCTGTGATGCCATTTGAGTAAAGCTTTGTTCACACCCAATGCAAAAAAAACCTTATATTGGGACATGTTATAGTTGAATTGTTCCATATTTGACAGGTTGGTGTTTTTGTTATATTCTAAGCTAAGAAAATTGATACTTATTTCCCCAGAAGAGAAATAGGCTAGTTGTTATTCAGGTTAACAATGGGTAACAGTAATAGCTCAGGGATGTAAGAGATTTTAGTCAGATACGTTATTATTTATTTGTTTGTTTTTGTAATCGTTATTTGAACACTTCCTGTACATTCATGCTGTACTTGTTCGTTTAGTATCTACAAAGTTGTTTTTTTTTTTTATGTAAATTTTTTATGTGGAATTCCCTAGATTATTTTTCTAGGGAATTTACTTGGGGGTTTAAGAGGGAGGAGGGGATGTATAAAGTCACTGTTTGGAGGCCTAAATAAAACAGATCTTTACTTTTCAACTTTTTGTGATGTCAGTACAAGATGATCTGAATACAGAGGGAAGGAGGAGAGGTCTAACCCTAGCTAGTTGGAACGTGTGTGATCTGAATAATCCAGTAAAGAGAGGGAAAGTTTTTGCTCTATCTTAAATCTCTATTACCAGATATAATATTTTTATGGGAAACTCATTTGAAAAATGATTCTCATACCGGACTAAGGTGTAATTGAATTGGAAATAAATACCATTCATAATTTCCTGCAAAAGGAAGAGGTGCAGCAAATATGATAAGGAAAGACATTCCTTTCATTCATGAAGCCGCAATATCTGATAAAGATGGTCGGTTTTTGTTTGTAACTGGTGAAATGTAATCTACACCTCTCACCTTGTTGAACATTTATGTACTCAATATAGACAATCCATCCTTCTTTAAGAAAGTGATGTCCCTTATACCAGACAAATCTTGCTATTGGAGGGGATTTCAACTGGGTGTTAGATCCGTACCTATACAGATCTTCCACCTGCAGACTAGATAAAAGTAGTTCAAATGTCTTCCTTACTACTTTTATTAACAATACCAATATGTCTGACATCTGGAGAATCATAAATCTGACTGGCAGAGAACACTCTTTCTACTCAACAAGACATAACTCATACACCAGGATAGATTATTTTCTCATTTTGGGGTAAAATTCATTTCAGTGATCAAGTAATAACCATTGTGCACAAATCCTCGGAAATCAAATACTGTCCTCCCATTTTAATCTACATAGAGGACCCAGACGAGGGTGCCCCTTATCTCCTTTGATCTTTGCAATCGAACATCTTGCTAAGTGTAGCCGTGCAGAAAAATACAGAAATGAATAATATAATAATGAATAGTACAAAAAAATCTATAAATAATATATCATTGTATGTGGATGACATTCTGTTATATATCATTCAGCCACAAGTTAATAATCCAAAGATACTAGACAAAATCAATTTATTTGGGACCTTCTCTGGATATAAGACAAATTGGAGTAAAGGCTATACGTGTACAGAACGTCTCTTTGTTACAATATCTCCCTCTTAGCATATTTATGAATTCAGATTACAAAGTACCTCGTCTCTTTATTCAAGGCAAATTTTCCTTTTTTTATTGTCTAAATTACAGTCAAATATATCATTTTGGAAGACACTCATCATTATCATTACTTGGCAGAATTAATGCTATTAAAATGGTCTTTTTGTCCCAATTATTGTATTTATTTCAGAGTATCCCAGTATTTCTTGCCAAATCCTTCTTTAAACAATTAGACTAAATTGTAGTCACTTTTTTATGGGACTACAAAACATAGAATTTGCCAGAAACATCTTTGCAAATCTAGAAGGGAAGGGGGCTTTGCATCCCAAACTTTTTTTTTTGTCATATTATTGGGCTTCAAACATTAGGATTATGACATATTGGCTAGATAGCACAGCAATCCCACCAAACTGGGTTGAAATGGAACAGGAGGCATGTCAACCCTACTCCTAGGAGCAATCCTTCTGAGTCCTTACACCATTGAAAATTCTTTATAATTGCAATGCAGTGATTCACAGAACCCTACGTATCTGGAAGCAAATTAAATCACATCTTAATCTTAAACCAACATCGTATGTTTCGGCCATTGCTGCAAACCATACTTTTGCATCATCTAATCTAGATGATACTTTTAAACTCTGGAAAAAGGCAAGCATCAATACCATAGGAGACTTTTACAGTGAAGGCATTTTTGCCTATCATGCATACACAAAGTAGGTACAAATTACTAGGAAGCAACTTCTTTAGATTTTTGCAAATAAGAGACTACATCTACAAAATTTTGAGATATTTTTGGGCTTCAGTCTCAACGGATGCCTCAGGCTCTCACCATGCTCAGAAAAATCAGTATCTTATATATATGACACCTCGCAATCAATTACTCCCGTTGGTTCCACTCTAATAAAAACAAAATAGGATGAAGAAATGGGCATTGAGATCTTGGACATTCTGTAGAAAGTGACAGATGCTTTTCGGCAGATGACACGCTATTTCATAGCTTCACTCCATGACCCAAAGTTCAGACCTATTGGATGTTGATCCAGAAAGAAAAAATGAATTTAGAAAGCTAAGGACCACCCAGCAATGTTTCATATCCTACAGTTTCATCATTGCAAAGAAGTTGTTTCTCATGCACCGGAAAAAGAAAGAAGTCCCCACTACAAAGATGTGACTTAGTGACCATTCAAATACACTCCATTTGGAAAGAATAAGGTATACTCTTATGGACAAGCTTCCATATTTTGACTAAATTTAGGCACCTCTCACTCATTGTTTTACACCTATGACCTAAAATTTGCAATCTCCACTTTACACCAACAAAGTAGTGAACTGATGAGAGGGTGGGGCTTTTTCATATGTATTTTATTTCTCTCTTTTTTTGATGTTTAGTTATTATTACTTATAATACTTTATATTAATACTTATAGTCAAAGAAAATGAAAAAGAGCATAGTGCGATTTAATTGTCTGTATTTCTGTATGGCTATATGGATATATGTGTGCTCATGTATATATACACAGTATATGTTGACATCCTCAAATAAAAACATTTGCCAAAAAGCACAAGTAAATATTTTTTCCCTCAGTCCACAATCGATACCCCATAATGACAAAGCGAAAGCAGAATTTTTGCAAATTTATTAAAAAGGTATAGCTGAAATATTACATTGACATACATATTCAGACCCTTTGCTCAGTACTGAACCACATTTGGCAGCAATTACAGCCTCAAGGTCTCTTGGGTATGACGCAACAAGCTTTGAACACCTGTATTTGGAGATTTTCTGCCATTCTACTCTGCAGAACCTCTCAAGCTCTATCAGGTAGGATGGGGATCGTCGATTGTTAGCCATTTTCTGGTCTCTCCAGAGATGTTTGATTGGGTTTAAGTCAGGGCTCTGGCTGGGCCACTCAAAGACATTCACAGAGTGGTCCCACTCCTGCGCTGTCTTGGCTGTGTGCGTAGGGTCATTGTCCTGTTGGAAGGTGAGCATATGGCCCAGTCTGAGGTCCTGAGCGCTCTGGACCGGGTTTTAATTAAGAGTATCTCTGTACTTTGCTCCGTTCAGCTTGCCCTCAACCCTGACTAGTCTCCCTGTATGTGCCACTTGTTTGTCACAGTCAGAGAGTCCTTTAGGTGGTTTTTTTTGCAAACTCCAAGCAGGCTTTCGTGTGTCTTTCACTGAGGCTTCCTTCTGACAACTCTGCCATAAAGCCCAGATGGTGGAGTGCTGCAGTGATGGTTTTCCTTTTAGAGGTTTCTCCAATCTTCATACAGGATCTCTGCAGCTCAGCCAGAGTGACCATTGGGTTCTTGGTCAACTCTCTTACCAAGGCCCTTCTCCCGCGATTGCTCAGTTTGACCAGGTGGCCAGTCCTAGGAAGAGTCCTGGTTTTGCACACTTCTTCAGTTTAAGAATTATCGAGGCCACTGTGCTCTTGGGAACCTTCAATGCCACAGGCATTTTTTTGTAGCCTTCCCCACATCTGTGCCTCAATACAATCCTTTTTCTGAACTCAACAGGCAGTTCCTTTGACCTCATGGCTTGGTAGAGACAGGTATGTGCCTTTCCAAATCATGTCTAATCAATTGAATTTACCACAGGTAGACTCCAATGAAGGTGCAGAAACATCTCTAAGATGATCAAAAGAAATGGGAGGCACCTGATCTAAATTTCAAGTGTCATAGCAAAGGGTATGCATATTTATGTCAATGTGATATTTCCCTTTTTCCTATTTTTTTCAGATTTTTTCTATTTTTGCTGTGTCATTATGAGGTATTGAGTGTAGATTGATGAGGAAAAAATTGATTTAAACTATTTTAGCATAAGGCTGTAAGACAACAAAATGTGAAAAAAGTTAAGGGGTCTGAATACTTTCTCAATGCACTGTAAATACATGTGTGTGTGTGTGTGTGTGTGTGTGTGTGTGTGTGTGTGTGTGTATATATATATATATATATATATATATATATATACATATACATACATACACACTACTGGTCAAAAGTTTCTGAACACCCCCATTTTGCCAGTTTTTATTGAAATTTAAGCAGTTCAAACCCAGTGAATAACCTTAAATGGTACAGAGGTCAGTGGTAAATTGCCCAAGGTAGGTCACCAAAAACTGAAAAATCATGTCAAGCAATGGAAGTAAATTAAGCATTGAAAGCTGATTCAAACAAATCCCTACAGGTACTCCAACTTTTGTTGATTACTAACAAACTGTCTGTCTGTACAACAGACTGATTTTAATGTTATGGCTGATCAGTTGAGGTGTATCTTTACATATGTAGAACTGAATTTGTGTGTTTACATAGAGGCCCTAGATCAAAGGTCCTCAGAGGTGCCTCACAGTTTGGAAAAGGAAGTTAATGCTTTGTGACTGAAACCATATGTTAGTGACAGTTTTTAGGAAAATAACTGCCCTGTTTAAGAGTCGGTGACCAAGGCTGATTTTCAGAGTGGTTCATTTGCTTCACACCCTCTCACAAGCAGATCTGCAGATGCTTGATTTGATGCTGTACTTCTTTGTAATAAACCTTTATATGCAATCAAGACGGTGTCAGCGGAGTCTCCTTCATCCTCTTCACATCATCAACACCATCTAATAAACTACACAGTGTATATACACCATTGAGCCATTCACACACATTCAGCCTGATTGGTGTATCATTTTACTAGTTTTTGTGCACAACCATTAAAGGTGACATTTAATAGTATAGCTACCTTTAGTAACTTTTCATCTAAACTTGCAAACTTGTGTTTTGAACTAATGGCTGAGCACAAATGAGGCTACACTAAATAGTACTCTAAATTTACTTGATAGTAACTTTAAAAGGAGCCTGTGGAGTTTCTTGTAAACAAACAAAAAAAATATGTTTGGATACAAACGTAATACACACAGTGCATTTGGTGTTACTCACCAAAATACACTGTGTGTATCCTTGGGATGGAAATGCTAAACCAATTTCCTTCCTCAAAAAAACCTTTTCAGAGCTGTTTTTTTGTATTTTAAATCCTGCATGATTTACATTGAGGTTTATTTGTCTTCTTCTATGCCTTTGCTGCATATTGACACATTTTTTGTTCTTTACCACCACCTTTGGGAACATTGGAACAGTGTGAAACCATTGGCAGGACCGTGTATCTCATCCCTTACTGTGTGTGCAGGAGACACAAAACGGGGACTGCTGGCTCCAATTAGTGTCAATAAGATTTTGAGCTTGTCAAATGACAATGTTCACAAATAATTCCAAACTTTGCAGCTGTAAATCATCCTTTGTAAACCTGTAACATAAATCTGCATGAGAAATTCAACCTTGTACATGTGTTTATGATTACTTTAAAAAAAAAAATCTTTATTATCTATTTGTTCTATGCTTTAATTTCAGAGTTCACTGAGAGATTACACTATGTAAATTTCAGTAATCACTGGTAAAATAGGGGGGTTCTAAAACTTTTGACCAGTAGTGTATATGGCCTATAAGAAAAAGCATTAACCAATAAATACAAATAATTAATATTTAATATAAATAGAATAATAAATATAAGGTTAGAAGTTTCAAAAGTAGCTATATACAAGGTAAAAAGCTGTCACTGAATCTTTCTAGAATTTGGTATTTGTGTCTTTGTGCGTGGCATGGCTATTTTAAAGTGTTAAAAGCAGCCACCTTTGTCTATAACTGTCTTACTGCAATGAAACCAACAGCTGCTTAGGGGAAAGACTCCATCTATAATATTCTGGTACGCTTTGGAAGGTGGACACCAGTAGTGTAAACCAGACTGATTTATAAGGTACAGTACATCTAGCTACATTACAACTAACTATTAACTGCAAGATAATTTAATCTCATATGTCCACTTACTTGCTTCGCAGGCTTTCAAGTGCATCTTATGCTATTTCTAAAGTGAATGGAGCTGAATATAGCAATTTCAATGGTACTTCCTTCTGTGTTTGTTTTTTAGTCAGACTCAAAGACGATCATTTGACATCATTCATTTGAATTTTTTTGAAGAGAGGCTTGTGCTTCTTGTTGATTTATGTCATTCTTGCCATAGTAAGATGTAAAATATTATTATGACCGCTACTCTTAATGGACAAAAAAATAAAATATCAACCAGGCTAACAAACACCAGAATTTCGGGTATTTTTTAGGATGGCACTACACAAGAAAGACAAAAAAAAAATCAAACCATATCAGATCATTTCAAAATCCAAACAATAAAAGTTGTGCGCTACAACAGTTTTTTTTTTTATGTACTAGTTTTACTAATAAAAATCATTTTATTGTGACATTTGTATGTCACATACAAATTATTTTTTTCGAACCTAGGAGGGTAGTCAGTCTGAAATTTTTGCAAATGTTGATACAGCTCTTACCCTCCAAGGCAGAGCTATAGGCTGCTTCAAAACCATGGTTGCTCACAGAGGAGTCAGTCTTGAAGTGGATGTACATAGATCTCTGAGTGGACTGAAGGCTGGGGGGAATATCAACACCACAAAATGTCCCCAGCAGAGGAGAGCTAGATGTGGAGCCATCCCTGACCTGGAAGACAGAGGAAACATACACCATTATAACTGATCCACTATCCCCCTCTCCATCCATCAACCTATCAACCCATAATGTATACAACACTTGTAGAAAAAAGTTTTATTTTCATTAATATTTCAAGCCATAACACAAAAACACCATGGTAACACAAAGCATGACATCAAAGAAAGCTTGTATGTCATGTTTTGAGTGACTGTACAGGTATATGCAACCAAATAAACATACAACAAGACAAAACAATTCACCAGTAAAATATGCTGGACAAAGCAAAACACAAGTTGTAAGTTAGATTTATTGCAGATAAATTGGTGTATAGTTATTTATGTTTATAAAATCATTAAAATTAATGACTTTGCAGTTTGTATATGTCTGTTTACATGTTTTGATATGTGAGTGTGTAGCCAGGGAAATGTATGTGTATGTGGGAGGAGGAAAAAAAACAGGAGAAAAGATAGCTTGAGTATTAGTTTGCTGAAACTTGAGTAAGTATGACACTCTTTTTTCACAGCTCTGACCACTGTATTATACACATCCACACCAAGAGCAAATGTCGAGCTAAAATCTGGAGCTCTCAGTCCTGGAGTGCGGGACAAAATGTCTTTTATATGAACTGCTGACATACTTGAGACTGTATTCACTTCACACATATCCAAAACAGATTGCTCAGTGGTGCTGTAATGACCGCAAAGTTGGAAAATTAAAATGCTGATAAATTCCACACATATCCAAAAACTGTGTGAGCTGTGTTTGGTCACATGGAACTAGAAAGTCAGCAATGGCTCAGATCTTTTCTACACTAAGGAATACACAGTGTACCTGATGATCAGTAACACTTTTCCCAACAGCTACAAGTCCTACTGCCTGAGCCTGCCTGTGAGACCACACCTGTAATCCAACTTTGGGTAACTGCTCTTTTTATACCCCAGTTAATGATAGTAGTGGCAGCAAAACTTTGCCATTTTAGTGTTGAGGATGCCAGGCTCTGGTCTCTCCACTCCTTCTGTCACTTGGCTACTTTGTCCAACCACTTCACTAGTCCCACCACTGTGAGCCACCTCATATCCATTGCGCACTGGGCTATAAATAGTAGACTACTTCCTACACTGTCAGACAGATCAAACAGATTTCTATTTCCCGTGGCACGGCAACCCTAGACTGCTCCAGTAACATGAGGACTTTCATTTTTTGGTAAGTGAAGGATTCACAGGAATTAAGGCACCAGTCTAGTGTCACTTCCTCTTTCTTCAACAAATCCAGATAAGATTCTCCAGGTGGATGCCTAAGATCTTGAAACTTCCTTCTGTGTGTTTCTGGAACGCCCAGCATTGTTCTCATCAAATAATTCTCAACCTACACAACTGTCTAGAGCTTTCCCTGCTAAAGTCCTCTGAACCAAAAGAGGACTTTTTTTTTTTAGGCCATTGATTTTCAATGGCTGTTTTCTCAAACATAACAGATAAATGTAGATACTTCAGGGGTTAGGTGTTTGATCCATTGTCCATCAAGTCTCAACAAAAAGAGTTGTGCTTTCCATAGTATACAACTCTCCTTTATTCTTTCGCTACTCTCACCTCTAGCTTTTGCTCAGTGGCAGGCTAAATTTAGGTAAGGCTTGCCCTATTGAAATTGACAACCAATCAGAATGACAACCTGTGACTGTGACAAGTATTTCCCTCTTCAACTGTAGTGGGGGTGAAGTATAAAGTATCAGAAAATGGAAAAAAACATGTACTTTAAATGTGTGCTCAAGTACGGTACTTGAGTAACTGTGTTTAGTTACTTTCCACCACAGGTTATTATATACTGTATATCTTAACTGTGGGGACAAGGACATCGCAGTATGTATATTTGTGCATGGAGACTGTGTGTTTATGTTTTATGCATATTAATAGCAATAATAGTACCAATATTTATTTTTTTACTTATCAGTGTTATTATAATAACTATTCTCACCATTTGAAAGCTACAACAACAACAATAAAAAATTGACGATAATAATAATAATAAAAAGAAGAAGAAGATGAAGAATGGTGTGGGTATTATTTGAAAGAAAAAAATTGCTTAAAAGTAGTACTGTAGTGTTTCTGGTCAATTTCATATTTAGGTCCAATTCTTTGATTGTATGAATTGGTCTAACTTTCACTTACCTCAACAAAGTCAAAATGACAGGAGCCTCCCTCAACGTCAAAAGACAGGAAGTTGAGGGTGACCACATAACCCTCTGGCTGGTTAATGACCCACTCACAGACCCTGTTGTGGGGATAGGTGTTGGGGTGGTACGGAGAGCGTAACTGACCAGTCCCAGACAAAGTACCTCCACAAGCTGGGGAGAGGGAGGGTTAATGGTTGGTCAGTGGCTAACAGAATAGACATAGCTTACATTGTATGGATTCAAATCAATGCCTGGACCTGTGGTAATTCCATTATCACGATTTACTGGTGCTCATCCCTTTTCCTGTCAAACATTACTACTTTGCCAATAAAACAGTGACAGGTGAATATACTACTAAATAACCACTTTTGGTTCTGAGAATTAGTCAAGTGCCAGGTGCGCATGTTTGCTCACACCCCTAAATACTATTCTTTGCATAGTGCATCCAATTGTATGCATGAAAAATTCAAGAACCTTGAAGCTGAGTTTAATTAATTGGAAAATATCTGCAATATTAGATCTTTTCATCATGAAAATATCTGCTATTCCAATGTCAAGTCCTTAACATTATCCATGACCAACATGTATGCACAAGCAACCAAAGATGGTCAGCAAAAGTGAAAAAAAGAGTGCTGAGATAATACCCAGTGTACCAAAAAAAATAGATAGAATAGGGGGGAAGGAGAAATAATATACAAGCCGTAGCCTAAAGCTTTAAAAATCAGAAAATTGAATTAAATTTAAGTAATTTGAAATCAACAATAAACACAGGTGGTCTACAACTTACAGAAGTTCAGCCGAGGAACCTATAGTTTTGTGGATATATGTCCCTGACCTAACCTCCTAACCCACACCTCAATCCTGACCTATAGGTCAGTCAGGGACCACAAAACTATAGGTCCCTGACTTATATATAATTACAAAAAAAGCAACATAACACTTAACACTGAGGCATCATATGATAATAGAGAGATAAATGATAGTATGTGCAAAGCCAGTAGTAAGAGACTTAAAAGGTGGTGCAAATTAAAAACAATAATCTGTGTGCATTGTCTCTTTACCAGCATGTCAGCTACTGATATCATGAACCTCATCACATCATAATTTTGTATAACTTGAGGTCTGTAAAATTTTTACCAGTTTACTATCAGCCTCCAGACAAAACAAATCATATTTACCTACAGCTCCTGACAGAAATCTGAGTTTCTTCCATCATCCATTAAAGTAAGGAAAGGTGCCTCGTACGCAGTCAAGTAGTATATTATTTCTTAATTGTCTTGTTTAACCAGTTTCTTTTCTGTGTGTATACAAACTCTTATTATTTTTGGATGCCTACCAACATCAGGCAAAGGGACTGCTGATGAAAACTAGCCTTTTGGCTAACTCAGTTACATTTACATTTGTTTGAATGCTGATTAATGTACATTGTCTCTTTTCAAAAATAATTAAATAAGATAAAATATAATAAATAAAATCAACGAGTACTGAATCACTGAAGAAAAGTTTTATCACTTGTTGACTTATCGTATTATTTCATGACCTGTTTATTATTCCTATAATATCCTTATAGAGACATAGGACATATCTGGTAGGTTTAGTGACTTAACAGTGAGCTTAATATACTTAACATTATTCAATGTATTTTCTAATGTCACTATAGTATATGCTCTATTGTTGCTACTCACAAGTGTGTTTTTGATATTTTTCACATACCACTCTGATATTATCAGCTGTTCTGCCAGTTTACCACTCTCAAACTAGAGAACTAGGAACTAGAGAACTATGATGCAAATTACTGAAAGTACTGAACTATGAACTATGAGGAAATTTCGGGATCTGGACACACTGTTGGGTACTATGACTGTAGCATTTAACTATTCTTCCCCTTGGAGAAATATGATAGCATTCAGTGCTGAAAAAAATATAATTAATAAAAGTGTTAATAAAAGCATAATTTCATGAAGTATAATATATTATACAAAACATATTGCATATCACAGAGTAAGAAACACATGAACATGATGTCATATCACGTGTGTGTGTAAATGTGAAAATGTGAAATCTGAGATGTGAAATCTCACCAACAGTATAGACAGCCCTGAAACCAGCCTGGCTGACTGAGCTGTCAGACCTGAAGCGAATCCACAAGAAGTTGGAGGACGAGACAATGGGAGCTGGCAGGTAGCTCCCACAGTACCTCCCTATCAATGGATCAGTCTCCATATTGCCATCACGAACCTGGAAAGAAAGGGGGTAAAAGAAGAAGAAGGAGAGGTGTTAAGAGGCAGTCTTAATTTTGGCAAATAAAACTTATGACAAAAAATATTTATTGATGACCTACATGTATTTTTCACAAATAAAACAAGACTAAAACTCAAGAAAAAGTAACCTTTGAAAATGAGAAATCTGATGAAATGTATTACATTTGTCATCATTGAATAAAGACTAAATGATAATGGGAAAGACAGGTCAATGGACAAATTATCTAATTTCTGCATGTATCTAAGGAATCACACACCACAGCCTAGTTCCTGATGATTCAAACTGTGTGTTTCACCACCCAAAAATATCTCCTTTTTAGATGTTGATTTAGCTGCTTCACCTATTTCACTGACATTAGTAAGATGCATTTTGCATTCTGTAAAATTATGCCTCTGTTAGTAATATTATATGATGTTACCAGTTATTGAAAGACACAGATTTATGGACTTAATTAATCTACACTCCACTGAAAATTAGACAAGAAGTGGCAACTAAACAGCTGGAAAAAATAATGAAAACTTGCAGTCAGGCACACTGAAATTTTTGAACAGGCAAACTAATGTAGCACATTCAAGTGCTGTGGATGTGGTGTTATGTTATTGTTCTGAAGGAATGAGAAAATTCTAGGATTAATGTTGGCTGTCAACCATCTAAATCTTCCTCTAGATGTTTGCTGAAGAAGGATCACTACGTTATCCAAAGAGGTTATATTTCTTCATTTCCGGCTAAACCCAGCCTAAGAACAGTAATTTATTTAACAAATGAATGAATCCAGCATCTGAATGATGAACTGCTCTGCAATGTAGAAAACGGGTCGTTGTGGTAATGCTAGGTAGGAGAGAGTGGTTCTATTAAAACAGAGACAATTTTGGAAAAGATAAATTGATTTACTGAGTAGAGCCAATCTGTTGCATTAATGTAGAGTGACACTGACACAATGAAAAAGCAAAGTGTGCCTTTTTAACTAACCTTGCAACAGATGAAGCAACACCTGTAATTATTGTAACTGTACATAACGGCAAAACAACTGTAGCCTCAAAAGGCTTAGAAGACAAAAAAAATTAGACAAAAATAAGACTCAAACTATTACTGGTGAAAATCTGAATAAATGTTATTAGGTTTTGTTGATTAAAACGTAACTTAAACTAACAAAAATAAAATGACTAAAATTTGACTAAAATAAAAATTAAAGTCCGGTGCCAAAATTAACACTGGTAAGTGGAAGGTAAAAAGCAGCAAACACGGGAGGAGAGGTTGGTGAGGATGAAGAAAGAAGTGGCAGCAAGAGGAGGTAAAAGATTACTAAAACAAAAACATGAGGAAGAAGAGGAGGACGCGGTAAAGAAGAGGGGAAGAACCAAGAATAGAACAAGGGGAGGTAAAAGAGGTGAAGTAGAGAGGAAGAAAAGAAATGCAGAAGGGAAGGAAAGAGATGGGAGATAAGATGTGAAAAAATATGGAAAAAGGTGAATGTCGGAGAGATTGATTTGATAAACTGGATTGTCGCGCAAGATTATCTGAACCCGGCCTGCCCATGGGTCTCTCTCTTTTGTTTGCGTTATCTTTTGTTTTGCACTTACAACAAGCACCTTACTCACTCCAACACATTTTCTAGTTTAGCAGGTCGTCCGTTAATAGGGAATGTGGTTTGCCCGTAAGTATTTGGTAAATTGGCCGGGTGAGGGATACCTCTTGTTACGTCATTACCCTTAAATGGTAATGTTGAGCTCTGGGAGAAGCGCTGGAGTTCGGCGTGTTTGGCTATATTGTATTTTCCAGATGCTTGTGCGGGAGAGTGATTTTGTTCTGCGGCTGTGTTGTTCAGTGACAGAGTGTGACGAAGACTGGAGAAAGTAAGTGTTTGTTCACTGGTGTGCGTTAATTGGAATAGTGGTTCCCCTAGCTGCTACAGCGGCATCTCTCCTTTTGGGTTTCGTCGCAGTGGTATTGTAGTGTTGGAACAAGGTTGTTAGAGCTTCCCTTTTCCCCTTCCCCTTTATATTGCTCGGGAACGCTTCCGTGGTTTCGGGGTTATTACCAGTTTTCTGGTCGCTTCTCCCGAGCCAGCGTGCTTTAAGCGCATAACTACCCACCGCCAAGCCTCGTGAAGACTAGGGGGAGTTATGTAGTTAGGTTCTTGGTTAGGCAAATAGATAGATAAAAGGGCTGTCTGCCTTTCTTATGCGTACTAGTAGGTCTTGGAACATTGTCTTCCCTTGTTTTCCTGGTTGTTGTTTTTTTAAATAGTGTAACAACGGATGAGATGGTGAAAATTGTGTTGAGGCACCAAGTGAAAAGCTTTTGGATGAGTGCACAAAAAAGATCTATTGATAAAAATTTTACAGCATTAGAAGATTCATATCGGTGATTAAAAAAACACAAAATAGTCTGTAAAAATTATTCTAAAGATGAATCTGCAGGAGTTAAATGTATTGGACTGTGCACAAGCTGTTTCATCCTCCCTAATCTCATTTCCGCATTTAATTGTGAATCCTGGTAGTTTATCATTTGAGCAGCAAAATGAGTTGCTTTTGCTGTATCGGAGCACACTGCTACTTCATTTAGTGAGTGACCCATGGTGGGGATAATGGGCATTCTGGTACCTGTTGTGGCGGACACAGAGAAAATTTCGCTGGCGGTGTGTATGCAACTGGTTTTCACGTCAGATGCAACAGGCAGGACTGGAGCAAAAAAAAAAAAAAAAAAACTGCCGCGAACGTCTGTAATTTTTGTCTCAAGCGAGGTTGCTGGAGGAGTGAATGTTATTCTTTAAAGTCTAGATCTAGTGTTTCTTTGGTGATAAAGACGGTGAGTATTAACATATTGCGTGACAAAGGCGCTTTTGATTCATTAATTGTAGCATCAGAGTTAACGTTTTCTGATGAGACTTTTGTGGATTCCTTCATACTTGTACGGGGGATGGGGTTAAAAGTTGTCCACAGCACAGAATGAGTTTGGACTGTGATCTTTCCAGGATGAAGTCAAGATTGGCTTGCACCCTGCTCTGTTTTTGGATTGTGAGGCAAGCATTTTGGGTATTGACATAGCAGAAAGCCGAGTGTGGGCTGCTGTTCCTCCGCCGGTGAGCCAGATGAGAATGAAACAGGGTTTCCTGATGTGTTTGGGGCCTCTGCTGTGACACGGGTGTGTGCCCGTGCACAGAGAATGGCGATATTCTGCAGCACTGTGATATGACATTGAGTGATGTTCCTTGGTCTGTTTCCCATAGTGAACTGGTGAAAGAGCCGTGTGTGGACGGTTCCGTGAGAGATCTGCTAGACAGCGTGTGCCCTTCTGGGAAGGTTAGAAATCATTCTCATTGTTTGGTCATGCAGAATCAGGTGTTAATGAGGGTGCCTCAGGGGTTTTGTGGTTAATCCTATTTATTAGGTTGTTGTCCCCTCTAGGTTTCATAGTGTGGGTTTGAAGGTTGTCCATGATGAGTCTGGCCACCTCGGGGTCCAGAAAACATATGACTGCATCTTGAGGTTTTTTTTTGGCCCCGCCTGAAAAAGGATGTGTCTGCGTATATAAAGTCATGTCACACATGTCAGCTAACCAGTATCTCTAACCAGATACTGAAGCCGGTTCCTCTCCGTCCAATACAAGCTGTAGGTCAACCTTTGAAAATTTCATTGTTGATTGTGTGGGTCCTTTGCCCCCAGTCTTAATCTGGTGCTACCTACCTGTTAACAGTGATGTGCACACAGCAGGATTCTAGCTTGGTCGGTAGTGTGCGCTTTGTCCTAGTTTGTCTCCATCTTTGGTTTGATTGCCAGGGTTCCTTTCGGACCCTGGCACTCAAACTACCAGGCCCTCTTCCTGGTGGTGCTGTGTTGCTTTTTGTTGTTGCTGGATTTCCTTTGGGTGTAAATGAAGAGGAATGAATGTAAACTGGAATACCTAGCCAGTGTCCCGCAAGATTATTTTAACCCCGCCTGCCTATGGGTCTCTCTCTGTACCTGTCTCCAAGACACATACCCAGCGTGATCTTTTGTTTGCCTTATCTTTTGTATTGCACTTACAACAAGCGCCTTACTTAAGCAAACACATCCATGCATTACACAACACCACTGACACTGATCCTCACACTCCATGGTTATTTCTCTCTCTTAATTTAAATAAACATTGGTTAATTTTGGTTAACTTGGCAGTGTGTCTTCCTTCTATGTTGGGGCCCGCGAGCCGGTCGTAACAGGAAAAACAGAAAGGAGGTACACAGGGATGGTCATAGGGTGTTAAAACAGATTTACATTTTGAGGGATAACTGAATTATTAATTATTACTTAGCTCTAAATGAGACAGTAATGATGAAAGGCCTTGTTTTATGACCAATACACAACTAATTTGCATTAGCTAATACATTTTTTGTAGGCAATATAATGCCAGGCAAATTATTTTTTTCTTTATCAACTTAATGAGGAAACTTTCATTTTAAATACATCTGCAAACTGCTCACTGCTACCGTCTTTCATTCATTTCCCTACAATATCAGCTCCACCAGCTAAAGCATGATTTATGGTTCTCTCTACTGTTGGTTAAAGGTGGGGAAAGATGGTTGTCTTGATAAAATATTAAAAAGGCATTGGGGTGTGTTGCAGTCCATGTCTAGGCTTCTTAAATATCTAAGTCCTATTTTATGTAAGTCAGCATCTTCCCCAACCTTATTGGATTTTAGTAGCAAAAACGTAACAACAGGTGGGACACAGGACAGGTCTGTAAACTTAATCCATGGAAAAATTATGTTTTAAAAATGTATTTGACAATACAAAATAGCTATGTCTAGATTTATTCTGTTGTGAGGCTGCAGTATTCATTATTCGTTATTTAAGCACATTCTAAGAAATAAACCAGGGCATACACCTATCGGCCACAGCATTAAACCAGTTACCACTTTCAATGTTTTTGTACTAACATCATTGACTTTCTCTGTCACCTGAGGAAGACTTGCGCTTCTGTTTTTCCTTACATATCGCACTAATACACAAGCATCACAGTCATCATATGTGCGCTGTCAACCACAATTTCCAACCCTATTTACTGATGTCTTTCCCATAGATCTAAATGCAAATGTCACTTTAGTCACGGTTCCTAGGGAAACACTAGCCAGTTGAGTAGTCTTTGTGACTGAAGCTCCTGCCATCCATGCCCCAGCATTGATGTGTCTTTCAAAGTCACTTGGTTTCCTCTTGCCATCATGATACAAAATCAGAATCAATTGGGCCTGTTCAGCATTTTTGTACATGCAATGACTGGATTTTAATTTGTTAATTGTACCATGCAGTGCACCTGTGAAGGAAACATCTGCATTCGTTATGTATATATATATATATATATATATATATATATATATATATATATATATATATATATGTGTGTGTGTGTGTGTGTGTGTGTGTGTGTGTGTGTGTGTGTGTGTACACCAATCAGCCAAAACAAAAAACAGTAACTGGTTGTAATGTTGAGGCTAATCAGTGTATATCTGTGAGTCATAAACACATCGCACCTCCACATAGTCAAAAGTGCAGCTGCTGTGATTCTCCAGGTTCATATGAGTGAAGTTGAGGGTCACCTTCTCACTGACTGGCAACCTGATCAAATAGATACACTGGCGGTTGTGGGCATAGTCGTTAGGCCAATTGGGAGAGGTGATGATGCCCTCACTGTCAGTGAAGGTACCACCACAACCAGGGTCACCTAAGAAACAACACACACAAGGGTTAGGAGTTATATTACCTGTGCAGCAAACTACATAAAGCAGGGACAAAACAAGGGAAAGGAGATCAATTGCTTGCTGTTACCGGTTTTGTTCCTAAGAGCAAGGTACTGAAACTATAATTTAAGTAGAACTGCGTTTCGTCCATATCTACATGTAGGTATACAAGTGATGTACTATACAAAGCATTTGAAGTTACACAAAAAATTAACAGCAAAATCACCATTGTTTATTGTGACTTTTCTGACAAAAGTTCAGAGGGTGTCAGTGTTCCTTTTAGATGCAAATAAAACTATGCTTGCAAGCAAGTATAACAGGGTTGGACCTGAAGGCTGACTGAACCACAGCAATCGACACCCAATCAGCATCACTAAATTGGTCTTTAACGGGTAGTTTAACACATTTGTACACTTGGGCAGACTCAGCAGACCTCAGACAGTGCACACTGCCAGGATGTGATCCAGTTTTGAACCACAAGGACTCTCTTAATCTCTCAATTAATCACTCTTTATTTCATTAATGAGTGATGAAGTGTGTATGGGAGTTTAGATAACTTCTACTCTTACCCATCTAAGCTCAGGATTACTTGAGGTGACATTTTGAAAATTTATGTTAATAATGATATAATAATCCAAAATATAATGCAAATATATACATACCAATATTGGATATACTAATATTTAGACTATACAGTATCGTAAATTGGTGGATTTAATTTCAAAATGATTTTAAGTCATCATTTTTCAACATTTATCATGCTGCACTAGCAAACAGGGTATAGTAAAAAAGCAGAAGCTACCATTATCCCACTACAGGTTTTGAACTCGCACTGTGTCTGACACTAACGTAAAGGGCACAAGATGGGGGCAGGAGACCATGGAACTGAAGTTATATTAAATATTAAACAGTGTTATCTGATTCTAAGTAAAAAAGTATATAACTATAAATGGAGGAATCTGTGTCTGCCTGTCTGTATTTCAATTGTCTCAACAACCACTCATCCAATCAACTTCAAACTTTGTGGGTGTATTGCTGAGGACCCAAGGAAGTGCAGTGTCAACTATGAAATTTTTTGGATGAGCAGTTTTCGAGAAAGCTTTTCTACATGTAACTTGATGTGAATAAAAAATGAACACAGATGAATGCCATAAATAATGGTTCCACAGAAAATGTGATGTCATCAGTGACATAACAGAATGTTGCTTTGGCTGATTTGCACCGAAACTGACTAACTGAATCTGGAGCTCAATGTGGATGCGCACAGCTAATATGGTAAAATTTGAAATATGTATAAATTAGTTAATTAAAAATGTTTTACAGCGCCCCCTATGGTGTGAATTACCTCAAATTTGCATGGTAAATCTGCAGCTCATGCCAGATTTACCTACTAAATTTTGTGCTATTTGCCACCTTTATTTGATATTTGCCTGGACCCCTACTAAAGAAGAGCAATCTCAAAGCCTGAAACAACAAAACATTTATGTTGCTTAGGTTGTAAAGCAAATCAGAAAAATGGCGCAAACTTAATAAAGGAATCTCACAGCCATTAACTGTATGTTTGAGCCAGATGAGCTTCTAACAAATCAGATATGAAAAAGAAGAGCTTTGCAGCCTGCACCAAATCGCTTCAACCACCCCATGAGTTAGACAACAAGCTGTGCACTGGACTGCTTATGTATTTGAGCAGAGAGAGAAGGTTGCACTCATTTAACAAGGCCAACAAACTGCTTAAATTTACATGTCCAGCTAAAGCTACAGCTGTAAAATATGTACAGTATAAGTAACAAATCCCAAAAACAAAATCATTACACTGCCTCCTGAACTAACCTCAGTGTTGGGGAGTAGTGTACTACATGTAATTAAACTAGTAGTTTAACTACATTTTGCAATAGCTTGCTGGTAGTTCAACTATATTCATATTTGCATAGTGATTCCAGTAGTTAAATTACTTCTTTTTTTTCAATTTTTGTGTAGTTAACTACTGAGACTACAAACAAGTTTGGGTCATAAAAGGAAACAAATGATTTTTATTTTTAGTTTACCATTGCTTCTCTACTTTAATGGACCTTTGACCAGGCCAGTCCCCTTTTTCTTTCATCCTGGCTGCTGTGAAGGCATGCCCAGACAATGCATTTGTCTGGCATCCACCACCACACACATGACCTTTGTGTAGTGCATGTGCTAGGGCAGGCATTGCTTAGTGTTCCCACAGCGACAATGTCATTATATTTTGTTACAATTTAATATCACATGTACATTGTCAATTTGATCTTTTTTTTTTTGTTAATTTGTTTGAACTACTTTTTCTAAGGAGCTTGAGTTAACCAAACTAGATTTCTCTAGGGTAGCTTTGCTGTAGTTCAACATAATTCAACATCTTAATTTATTTTGTTCTAAATTTTGTTGAAATTAAGTCTGCACACAAATATCCTGTCTTTATCACTTTTATATTTTTATTGGATTTGTTATGGAGAAAAATCTGCCAAATGTACATGTTTCTCAAGTAAGAGTGCTTAAACTATTTAACACTTAACAGAAGTTGGGAAGTGGTCTTCTCACTACAGTAATTAAACCAAATACTGTCAATCACGTCAAAGGCGGAAGCCAGATGAGAAAAGTGTTTTCTATTTGGACCTCTCTCTCTGTTGGACAAAACATTGTCTAACTGTTTTAAAAACAATTGTCTGAAGAAGTATAAAAATAACATACAATTAACACCACTTGATTTCTTTTGAAAGTTGATGGCAAGACCACTGACACAAATATAGCCTCAAGTTATCCTATCCACCTCTCTTGCTCCTCACGTCAAGAATTATCTTGCAATAAATGTCATTAGAGACAGCTGCATAGTTTGTTACATTGTGACAAAGTATATATACTGTCTTACTTTGTATTCACAGTTTCTTACTTGGTGATGTTGTGTATGTAATGTGGAAGCCTCGGTCAGAGACACTGAAGTCAGAGTGGAAGTGGACCCATGCAGTTGGACCAGTAGTCTGCAGGGGTGGAGGTGATGCAGTACTGCAGTACTTCCCCAGAACTTGGTCGTCAGGTAGAAGGCCATCCCGGATCTACAACATTTGGCCGCACAAGACAATAAATAGAAAATTTGAAAGAAGTTTTAGGGTTGCGCTACATTGTAAGCTTGTTGCACAGGGTGGTGTCACTAGTGGAATACAGTGCGCAAGCCTGACAAAGTAGTAAATAGTAGCAAAAATGTGAAACAACTGTGCCAGTGTCACAGCACTTTGGGTTCAGCACTAAGCCACCTTCTCTTTATAGGCATTCAAGTAAAGCAATTGTTGGGTTTGGCGAGGAAATATTGTTAAAAAAGCATTGTCCGAAGTGACACTCAAAAATAAAAAAAATCCATTAAAACTAAAATAGATACCACGAGTAGCCTTGCATTGAACAGTACTTTACAAATAAACCCTTTTTTTGATTGATGTTTATTGATTTTAACAAATTTAAAAGGTACTGAGATATATGGCAGCATTTCTCACCTCTATGAAGTCATAGTTGCAGTCTGGGTGATGCTCCAGACTGAGAGTCCCAAAGGCAAAGGTAATGAGCATGCTGGTCTCCATTGTTACTGTCCAATAGCAGTCCCGACTAGGTGGGTAGTTTCCAGGGTAACCAGGTGAGTTAATGTTACCATAGGGAGCAGTTAATTCACCTCCACACACTAAGATGAGAAGGAGATTTCAGGGAATGATGAACAATTATTTCATATTTTGTCCTTCAAAAGCCTACGTGAGCTTGACCACTATTAAAGTTTTCCATAAAAATGCGTGTAGTGGCGCTGAGCCATTGCACAGTGGGAGTGTTCTTCCATTGCATGCACAGCAAGGTCAAGCATGCAAGCCATAAAGCATGGTAGAGTCTGTCACCTGCAGCTCTTATCAGCTCATTGGGGATATTTCTGTGTGTACTATTCCCCCCTGTAGTATTAAAACTAATTTGCTGACCAAATAGTGCAAAATATTTCCATATCTGATTGATTAGACCTATTTTTGTTTAAGAATAAAACCGCTAATGAAGCTCTGCTAACTCGGCAAACATTTCTTATAACTTCCACTAGCACAGTATCTCACTGCTGGGCCAGTGGAATGACCTACTTAGAGCTGTCCACTTGTGATCGGATCACCCACTAACAGGGCCAAAGAGACCAAACTGATATCAACCCGCCATCAAACTTTCAGTAAGACAGCCACAAGTCGACCCCTAAATGTAACTTAGTGTAACAGGGATTAGTAACTATAATGTAATTACAGAATTTCATATTGTAATCCCTTGCATTAGTCATTACTGAAAAAAGTAAACACATTACTGTAATGCCTGCCTTACTAAGTAATGAATTACTTCCCAACCCACCCAGCTCATGTGTGGGTGTGCTGGATTTGGAGTTATTCAAAGGTACCTTTGACTGGGCTGACAGCTGAGTAATGAAAATAAAATAACATGTAATGTAACACATTACTTTTGCTGCTGAGAAATTAGTATAGCAATGGAATTACTTTTTCAGTGAGTACTATGTAATGAGTAACTGATTACATTAACCGATGTCTCATTTGGTTAATAAGAAGGTATGGAGCAGTTGTCTGTATCATTCAATATTCAATTTTGTCCTGGACCTGTTAAAGTATAAAGAGACAAATTTACAGCAGAGATGAACAAACCTGGCTTTAAAGCTTAAACACTGCAGCTTTGGTAACAGAGATATTGTAGGTTCAAGTCTTGTCTGCAACTCTTAATTTATTTATTTCCCTGAAGAAGTAGAAATTGAAAAATTATTAAGTTTTCTTGTGTTCTTGTATGACTTCAAAGTCAACAGTCTTGAACACTGGACTGTCAGTGTTGTGGATGAAGCCACGTAACCAGATGATGATTTCTTACAGTTGAAACTGTAAGTCTACTATTCTACTAAAACTAATTATTTTTCACTAGAACAGCTATAGATAAATCCTGGCATTGTCTGACACATTTTTGTTTCTCAAATTCCACACCACAATCTGCCATAATTGCAACCCTCATTCTAAAATCTAAAAGAATGCTCCAGCTACCACCCCTATATCTTTAATGAATACATATATAAAAAATGAGCAACACACAGTAGCACACAGTAAAATTGGAACCACTGGGCTCATCTTTCATCTAAACCCCCCCCAAAAAAAACTGGCTTTATCAAAGTATGTACACAGTGGTTTTGATATTGCGACTGATTGTTGCACTGTGATGTTAGTGATATTGAAGAGTAAGGACCCAAGCAGCAACCAAACAGACCAAAGTGATATTTGCAGGGACGTTTACATGTTGTTAAATGCAGATATTTAGCCTGAAAACCGATTTTAGCAGTGCACTCTTAGATAAGAAGGAGACTTTAGCAGGAAAGCTAATGTGGCTTGTTGTTCATAGACTGTGGCTCTTGTGTTGTGTAGCAGGCTGCTGTCTGGCTGTGACAGAATATTGACATTACTGCATTATGCAAATATGGTTTTGAATGAATCAATTTTGTTGGTTAAATGGAAAAAATTTTCTCCATCTACATAGAGAACTGATGGTTCCTTTTGTTTTCTGATTTTTCTCAACACATGAGAGCAGATATGTATGCCATAGTGAGGTTTACATGTCAAAAAGTACCGTTATCTTGTGTTTAAGGTTACTATCATGTTTATTGTTCAGATGGAACTACACTGATAACAGCGGTGGCTAGAGGTGGCTATGGCCACCATAAGCTAAAGTCTGGCCACCCCAATTTCCTTCACACATACCACTATATTTTGGGCCAGCTATTTCTCTACTGTCACAGCTCCACTGGGGTACGAAGACATGCTGTCGCTGAGTTTTGCTGATGCTGAGATGGTCATCCTTGTAGCAGGTTCTCCCATCCCTGCATAGGAATTCTGAAGCTCTGTTAGAGTGACTGTTGGGCTCTTGGTCACCTCCCTGACCAAAGCCCTTCCTGGCCGGTTATTCAGTTTGGCCAGATGGCCAACTCTAGGAAGAGTCCTGGTGGTTCTAAACTTCTTCCATTTCCCAATTATTGAAGCCACTGGGAACAAAGTTTTATTGCAGAGGTCTACAGAGAGTTTCATGGACTTCATGGCTTGATTTTTGTCCTGACATGCAGTTTGAATTTTTGGACCTTAGGTTTGACCTTAGGTGTATGCCTTTTTAAACTATGTGCAATCAATAAATTTTACCACAGGTGGATTCCAGTCAAGTTCTAGGCACATCTCAAAGATAATCAAAGCAAACAGAATGCACCTGACCACAATGGAGTACCACAGCAAAGGTCCTGAATACTTTTGTAAATGAGAGATTTCAGCTTTTGATTTCATCATGTTTTTCACATTTTCACTTAGTCATTATGGGTGACTGAGTGTAGACTAATGGGGAAAAAAATGGCAAATGTATCCATTTAAAATTGAATCATTAACACAATAAAGTGTGCAAAAAGTGAAGGGGTCTGAATACTTTCTGAAGATGTACAGTATATGTGTGTCTGTGGGACTTGTTGTTTGTCCATGAATGTAAGACATAATAGAGAAGAAAATGTAAAAAGAAAAAAGCTATATAGGTAAATTTGATAAAGTATGCTTTCGTGTGTCACTCAATCTAAATATTTTTTTCAAAATTTTAGACCTTTCATAATTAAAAATAAGACATTTTCAGATATTTTAAAACCTTAAACAATTAAAATCAAATTTGAGTATTTTTAAGACTTATTAAGGATTACTAATTGTTCAAACCAAAACAAATGAAACTCCCTACCTGGGTCCCGAGACTGCCAAGCAACTGTGAAGCCACCACCACTGACAGAGTGGTCAGAGCGAAACCAGAAATATAGGGAATTGTGGGAGCTGTAGAACTCTGGTGGGTTATTTTGGCCACAGTATTTTCCAATTATGTAAGCAGAAGCACTGTCCCCATCATGAATCTGAAGGAAGTCAAAGTTGCAGTTGGTGCTGCTCTCCAGATGAAAGAAAGGAAAGGTAATACGCAGAATCTAAAAGAGAGAGGACACAGAATTCAAAGGATCTCTCTCAATTTGCCACATTTGAAATATAACCACTAATGCTAATGATGCTAATTTCTCTCTTTCACTTTTAGCTTGTTGTTTTGGTATTAAACTACCAACATTTACTCTCAGCAGCCCCTTTTCTATGCAGCAAGCAGCAGTTTTCAGCAAACGAAAGCACTGGTTAAGTGACTGTATACTACCTGTCCAGCATACAAAGTTTTGCAAACATTAACTGTAGAGACAGGTATTTTCTTAAGAAGCTTTTGAAGACCAAACCAGAGCTTAAAAGGCATCTGCTGAACAGAAGAAAGATTCCTTAGCATTTATAATGTTGCTCCCTGATTGCTAGATGAGATGCTTCCAGTGCTGTGATACTGGGAAAAGTAATGTGATCCCAGCAATGCTTATAACATCCTAATCCATGCAGAGGATGTCTTATGGACCTTGTTTTATGGTCCTATTACTGTACTGAATGAAGGAATGAAAAAGGCTGATAAATAATTTTTAAAAATGTTCCTTGGATATCAGACCTACACAGTGACACTGAGGGAGGATTCATTTGTATAATTGAGAAATCCTTTACAGAAGATTATTTTGTTAGCTGAAAAGTTCAAACAAGCCAACTGTACATTACCTGTTCAGAATGAGATTACAGAGGAAAAAGTAAACAAATGACAGGAAAATCTCTTCTACCTAAGTAGGAGAGTCTGCAACTGACCTTGTTTGGGTCAATGCGGATCACCCAGGCACAACTGACATGGTGATCATATTCATCATGACCTGGAGAGTTGGGATAATTGAAGGAACCTGCGGGGCCAGTCAGGTAACCTCCACACTCTGGAATACACATAAAACCTTACGATAGCACTTGATGACATTAGACCTGTTATATACCCTGCACAAAGAACAAACACAAAAACACAGAGCAACGGATGGGGTGTTCCATCTGTTTTTGCATGTTAATCTTTTGTCCACAAAAAATGTTGGCACTAGATGGAAAATACGATTACAACTTAGATCAAATAAAATGGGGTATTGGCAAAATTAAATAATATTCTTGAATATTTATATTTAAAGGATATGCAAAGGTTACATATTCCTTCCTTCTCATTATGTTTACTGATGAAGAATCCTTGTGGTGAAAGCACACATTCCTCTGTGCCTTCCAGCACGCTTTTTCTTTACACACTGCTCCAGCATCACATTCACTTTGCTCCCCATAAGTATTGGACATATGATCACAACAAGTTAAAACTTCAACAATGTTTGTGTCCACCATAAAGTCTTAATTGTAGGTGTGTAGAACCAAAAACTCCATAAACTGAGAATGAAAAAGAAATCCTGCACACTGTCACTCCCTACTTTTACTTATTTTATTTAGCTATGATATTTTAGTAATTAAACCATATTTCCACTCTAACTAAACAAGGTGATTACAAGGGACTGGCAGTGTGTAAGATTTCAGGTTCCTCAGAATAGGCCAAAGGAAGCTGATGGCATGTCTGTTGTGTAGGCAAAGAGCATGTGCAACACACATACTAGCATGAATGTAGGTGCACACTACATGGAGCAAGGAAACCAGAATTTATTCATATAAAACAGAGATTATATACACGAAATAATATTTTGAACCTTACTTTTTCTCCACCTCCTTTCAGCTATCCCTCCCTACTTTTTCCCTCAACTTCCCTTCGTTCATCTTCACAATCCCTCCATACTTTATGTGCTGGTATTACCTTGCTGTGGGGTCTGGCAGAGTGGGCCAGTCCATTGGGCAGTGCATGTACATGTGAATCCATTAGTGCCGTCGGTGCAGGTTCCTCCATTTTGACAGGGATTGCTTGAGCATTCATTGATGTTCTGGTCACAGTTTACTCCTTGCCAGCCAGAGTTGCAATTGCAAATGTAGCCAGGGGCCGAGGTGGTGGCCTGCAACAGCAGAGGGGCACTAGTCAGACATTCATGAATTTGCTGTTACAAAGGGATCTGAGTCTGAATTTTCTCGTTTCTATTTTTTTTTAACACAAACTCAAGGCAGGATTTAGTCAGCATTCAAATACCTATTCAAACTATGGCCACAATAATGCAAATATGATAAATATGAAAATGCTGTTTATATTTTAATGTGTTAAAATGACTTGTATCCACAGCAGTATTTTAAGGTCCTCCTCTTTCAGTTAACGAACAACTATGCATTACAAATGTGCATTACAACCATGATTTGATAATGAGTGGGATGGACTAGCGGTCACTGGACTTGGTCTCAGCAGGTTCAGCCCCAGTTCTGTCAACTCCTGCTGTTTATAATAATTTATTTTACAAACTCACATTTTTTATTCATGGCCTATAATACTACCCCTTATCCAAGAAAAGAAAAAAAGATTCAGTGCTCTAAATGTGCCTGTCAAGGAGACAGTGTATGTAGGACTGAGTCAAAATAAACCAAAGAGTGAAAGTCACCCAGTGCAGTGGTTTAGATTATTGATGGAAAAGAATAAGATACAGAAGCCTTTGGATACACACAAAATACTTGTTAATAGGATCAGCTGGTTTTAGGCTTTTGTTTGTTGACTGTAAGAATAGAGAATTGCCAGCCTTATCCTTTAAAATGAGTGATTGCAGATGAAGTTAGGAACAACATCTCTGTCATTATGACCACACAGCCTCCAACCATGTCATAACAGGAATACATACAAACAGCCATACACACTCACCACACATTGTCCATTGACACAAGGGCTATTAGTCTGACAAATGTTGCTGGTCTGGATGCAACCTGTCGGCCCGTAACCATTTCCTATGTAGCCTGCAGGGCAGGTACACATAGGGAAGCTTGAGCCTGGTGGATGTGGGAGGGTGTGGTGAGAAGAGGAAAGACTATATTGTTATGTCCCAAATTGCACGTCACTCTTAAAATCAGCTTATGTAAAAACAAACAAACAAACAAACAAAAACAAAAAAAACAACAACAGAAAAAGAACAAAAGAAAAACAACCAAAAAAGATGAAATACACAGTGGAGACTATTGTCTGGAAACAAGCAAATTTGTCACATAGTTAAATCATACATTGTACACTGTCAAAAGTAATTTCCTTGAACCAAGTAAAGCTAATGAAATTTATCAGTCCTTTTATTTGAAATTAAGTGTTTTAATGTTTTGATATTCAGTGGCGTCCAAAGATCTGAGACCATTAATTTGAATGGAAAAGTGGTCTCTGATTTTATATATATTTAACTATACACACACACACATATGTGACATATGTGTGTGTGTATTATATATATATATATATATATATATATATATATATATATAATTTATCTTTTTAACCACAAATATTATTTCCAAACTTTCCTATATTTTTTCCAGATGGTGGAGACAAAATCTTCCCTGCTCAGAGAACACAATATTAAAATCATGCATATGTGTGTTTGTACCTGGGCTGGAGGAGCAAGAAGCTAATGGGTAACAACCTCCATTGTTGATAGCACAGATATTGCTCTGGGTGCATGTTCTCCCATCACCCTCATAACCTGCACAAATACAAGATCTGTCTTTAAAGTCATGCAAATAATGCCAGTTTCTTTTTATATCTGATTAAACTGCAGATCTGCATGTCAGATTGCAGCTTTTTGTGGTTGTTTTGTTTTTACTGCTCAGGACCAAGGGTATCAGAGTCACACACATATATGTATGTACTTGTGTTTGTGTGTGTGTGTGTGTGTGTGTGTGTGTGTGTGTGTGTGTGTGTGTGTGTGTGTTAGCTTGTGTGTGTGTGTGTGTGTGTGTATATATATATGAGAAATATATATATATCCAAGCCTCATATGAGTGACTGTGATACCCTTGGTTCTGAGCAATAAAAAACAAAAAAAACACAAAAAGCTACAAGCTGTGTGCATGTATACGGTCCTAGTTGAAATTATTGTCACCCCTGAATTTTAAGTACAGAATTTAGAATATATCTTGAGAAATAAATGCAAATTAACCAATTTTGTATAATCATAATATTTAATAAATTGTCCAAAGTTACTGAACAACAACAAACATAAAATGTATGCTTGACACAATTATTGGCACCCTTTAGATGAATTGAAATCAGTTTCTCAAACAAAAACAAAAAAACCAATCAGACTCACCTGTGCTTAATTTTCAGTGTTCACTTGACCTGAATAATCCAATGAATGATGGTTTTGCTGCATAAAAAGGGGGTGAATATTTTCAGTTTCTATTTCACAGTGGCAAAGACAAGAGAGCTGTTTGAGAGCATCAGAAATGCCATTATCAAAAAACATAACATTTCCAAAGGCCACAAGGCAATCGCCAAAGATATTGAAATGCGTGTTTTGTTATGTTATCAGTAAAAGTGTAAGATCCTTCCAGACGGTGGTACTAAGAAGAAACTCAATAACAGAAGTCTTCGAAGGTTGAGGATTGTGGAAAAAACACCACACAAGACATTAAAGAGCTTCGGGCTGACCTGGAACAATCTGGAGTGGTGGTTTCAGCCCGTACCATACACCACACACTAAACCAAGAAAGGCTCAATGTGTGAAGGCCAAGGAGGACACCACTATTGAAAGAAAAGCACTAAAAGGCAAGACTAATGTTTGCAAAAACTTTCATAGATAGACCACAGTCATTCTGGGATAATGTTCTACGGACAAATCTAACCAAAGTAGAGCTCGATGAAAATGCCATGCATCAGTTTGCTTAAAGGCGAAAAAATTAAGCCCAAAAGGAGAAGAACACCCTAAGAACAGTAAAATGGTAGAGCTTCGATCGTGCTGTGGGGATGCTTTGCTGCCTCTGGTACTGGAGGTATTGAATGTATCAAAGGAATGATGAAATCAGAAGATTACCACGGCATTTTAGAGAGAATGTGTTACCCAGTGTCAGAAAACTAGGTTTGAGGCAAAGGTTTTGGGCCTTTCAGCAGGACAATGACCAAAAGCACACATCCAGCACTGCAAAGAATTGTTGAAAATGAAAAGATGGACTGTTAAACTGACAGGCAATGAGTGCTTACCTAAATCACATTGAAAACCTTTGGAGAGACCTCAAATCTGCAATTGCGAAAAAGGACTTAAAAGTTTGTCCTTTTTTTCTCCTGCAAACTTAAAAGAGCTTGAACGCACAGCAATGGAAGAATGGCAGAAACTACCAGCAAAAAGATGCAAGAAGCTTCTAGATGGCTACAAGAAACATTTAGAGGCGGTCATTGTTGCTAATGGTTCTGCAACCACATATTATTGAATGGTGCCAATAATTGTGTCATGGGTACATTTTGTGTTTGGTATTATTTCACTATTATGCAAGTTTTGTCTTTTTCTGTTCAGTAACCTTGGACATTTTATTAAAATATTTTGATAATAAAATAAAATTGGTCACTATAAATGTATAATATTTACTGGAAATTCTTCAATAAAAGGTAGTTTTCAAATATTATATATGGAATTTTATACAATTCATGATCAGATCAAAGAAATAATCCCTTGTTCTTAATAGAGGGTAGTTAAAAAATTGAAGCAGATGAAAACTTGGGGGTATGTGGCTTAAGGCAGGGATGTCTTAGTGGTTTCATTAGTAAGTGATTCTCTGGCCAATGGAGTTGTTATATAATACTTAGATATCCATTACATGCACAAGAGGTTAAGACCATATACCAACAGTCACATTCATGACCTGGATGACACAAGCGACCTGATGAAGAAGCCCAGCAGTTGTCGCCTTTTCATCTTCTGGCCACTGTTAACATAATCTAGCATTAGTGTTACCACCTACGACAGTAGCCTCACAGCTGATCTGTTGGAGCTATGATCCATCCTCCAGGAGTTGCATAGCTAGTGTCAATCTTTGAAGTCTTGCCAGTGGTGTGCATGGTGCATTTAAGTTTTTGCTTAAACTTCATTAACAAAGCATCAGGACTTTTCAGGTAAGTAAATGGACTGCACTTATATAGCGCTTTTCTAGTCTTATGGACCACTCAAAGCTTTACTCTACATGCCACATTAACCCATTCACACACACAGTCATATAGCATGTTTCTATACATACAGCACTTTCTATACATACAGACACACACGATGATACATTTGGGGCAATTTTGGGTTCAGTATCTTGCCCAAGGACACTTCAACACTGGAGGAGCCAGGGATCAAACCACCGACCTTCCGGTTAGTTGACAACCCGCTCTACCTCCTGAGCCACAGTCGCTGTTATTTCACCGATGGACTAACCCTTGCAGCCCGCTATGCACTTTCGCTTGTGTCAGTTGTATTATAATGTTTGCTGTCTTTGCTGCTCACTGAGGTGTCAGTGGCTGACAAACTGTAGCTGAGAGTGTTCCTTGCTCCTTGGCTACTAGGTTGCTTCTTGTAGATTGTCTCCACTGAGGTTGAGTTTTTTGTGGATTTCCCTACAATACAAGATTGCATTAATATTGATACAACCTAAATTACAAGAAGTAGGCAAAGGCAAGGTCAGATAACCTACAGTGCATTCAGAAAATATTCAGAACCCTTCACTTCTTTTCACATTTTGTTATGTTGCAGCCTTATGCTAAAATCATTTGAGTTAATTTTTTCCTTCATCTATCTAAACTCAATACCCCATAATGACACAGCAAAAACTGAACTTTTGGAATTTTTTGCACATTCATTAAAAAGGAAAAACTGAAACATTACATTGACATAAGTATTCAGACCCTTTACTCAGTACATAGTTGAAGCACCTTTGGCAGCGAATACTGCCTCAAGTCATCTTGGGTATGACGCAACAAGCTTTGCACACCTGGATTTGAGGATTTTTTGCAATTCTTGTCTGTGGATCCTCTCAAGCTCTGTAAGGTTGGTTGGGGACCATTAGTGGAAAGCCATTTTCAGGTTTCCTTTCAGAGATGTTTGAATGGGTTCAAGTCAGGGCTCTGGTTGGGCCCCTCAAGGACATTCACAGAGTTGTCCCTGAAGCCACTCCTGCACTGTCTTGGCTGTGTGCTTAGGGTCATTGTCCTGTTGGAAGGTGAACCTCCGGCCCACTCTGAGGTCCTGTGTGCCCTGGACCAGGTTTTCAGTAGGGATATCGCTATACTTTGCTCCGTTCAGCCTTCCTTCAACCCAGACCACTCTCCCTGTCCCTCCCGCTTAAAAACAACCCCAAAGCATGATACTGCTACCACCATGCTTCACATTGGGATGGTATTGGGCAGGTGATGAGCGGTGCCTGGTTTTCTCCAGACATCACACTTAGAATTGAGCCCAAACAGTTCAATCTTAGTTTCATCAGACCAGAGAGTCTTGTTTCTCACAGTCTGAGAGTCCTTTAGGTGTTTCTTTTGGCAAACTCAAAGCGGGCTTTAATCTGTATTTCACTGGAGAGGCTTCCATCTGGCAACTCTGCCATAAAGCCCACATCAGTGGAGTGTTGCAGTGATCATTGTCCTTCTACCTTTCTACCAAACCCCTTCTCCCCCGATTCTCAGTTTGGCCAGGCAGCCAGCTCTGGGAAGAGTCCTGGTTCCAAACTTCTTCCATTTAAGAATTATGGAGGGCAGTGTGATCTTGGGAACCTTCAATACAGCGGAATTTTTTGTAGCCTTCTCCAGATCTGTGCCTCGATGCAATCCTGTTTCTGAGCTCTGCAGGCAGTTCCTTCAACCTCTGCCTGGTTTTTGCTTTGATATGCACTGTCACCTGTGATACCTAATATAGACAGACCTAATATGAAAAGGATTCTGTTGTATAGATATGTTTTCTGCTTTCACCAGAAATTTAAATGCACAAATTGAACTACTCAAAATCTATGTGAGTAGCTCAGACCCACAGAATTAACTGTATTACAGAAAGTTCCAATGAAGGAAGGAAAGCCACTAAAATTAAAATATGCCTGGTACTGTATTTAGTCCTGTACTGTTTGAATTCTAATCTCACACTCTCTATTGCCTAGTAACTTATGATTATATAGAGTGGA
Source organism: Xiphias gladius (assembly GCF_016859285.1). NCBI lineage: Eukaryota > Metazoa > Chordata > Actinopteri > Istiophoriformes > Xiphiidae > Xiphias > Xiphias gladius. The sequence continues at coordinate 7,867,755 of NC_053404.1, forward strand.
AAGTGAAAAATATAAATACGGTTTAATACAAGGCAAATACCAGCTATCTTACTTATTCATGTTCAGTTTTTGTTGATACTTGCGTATCGACTCAGTGATGTATTGTTGTAAGTTTAAGGGGTGTTTCTGACTATGTTGTGATCATCATGTTTACTATATGATTCTTGTGAAGGCCATATGTGATGGCATGTCTCCACATGGGTTTGGAAGGCCAGTCCGAGTCAAAAGTCCTGGGCCAATTATTATTCCCATTCTATCCCTGCTTTGCTTGGTTCAAGAACAGCACAGATGGACTGATGAATGTAGCTGAAGGAGACTGTTACAGTTTCAAGATGAATGATGTGACAGATGGATTAATTGATTATTGTGTGGCCACAAATGTTCATGGTAAAAGCCCCTAACCTTTATCCCCCCGCCCTGGGCCAGCCTCCAAGAAGCTACCAGGGCCAATGCCTGGTCCTCAACCCCTAACCCTCAAGCCCTGGGCCAACCTCCAACCTGCTCGCTGGGACAAGGCCTGATTTGCATCCCCTAAACCTAGTCCAAAGCTCCTAACCCTAACCCTGCAGCCGTGGGCCAGCGTCAAATGAGCTCCCCTAACCCAAGGCTTGGCTCTTGACTGCTAACTCGAACCCATGGCCCTAACGGGGTTAACGGGGAATCAGGGTTTGATCCTGGAGAGGGAGTTTGAGAAACAACTACCTCATCCAAGGAAGGCTGCAGCTTCTAAAATTACGCACTCCCACTTTGGGGAGGTAGTGATGAAAATTTTCAATGTAGGACTATCTTGGCCATGTAATTGGAATGCACACTCTTTAAATCCTTTAACAAGGATCCATATGAGAGCAAATCTAGTGCTAGCTGTTGCAGTAATAACAACTCTTGTTGTGTATCTTAAAGATGCTGCTGTTAAAAAGCTCGTAGTTGGATTTTGGGATTGAGTTGATGGTGTGCTGCGCAGCGAGCTATCATTTGTCCCAGCCCCTGCCTCTAAGCGTCTCTCAATGCTTTTAGCTGAACGTACCGCGGGCTCAGAAGCATTTATTTCGAAACTGTTAGACTGCTCAAAGCAGGCCCGATCACCTGAATACTGCAGCTAGAAATTTTGGAATAGGACTCTAGTTGTATCTTGTGTGTAGATTGATGAGGGAAAAATTGAATTTAAACTATTTTAGCACAAGGCTGCAAAATAACAAAAAGGGGACAAAAGTGAGGGGGTTTGAATACTTTCTGAATGTTCTGTATCATAAATCAAAAACCAGGAACACTAGACACTAGGAAAATTGCTGGAAAGCTTGACTTAAGGTGCAAAGACAAACTGGCACTGAGGGAAGGGGACAAACAGACTAAAGGTGGGAAACACACAAAGGCAGGAAGTAAGATGACTGAACAAGAGGAGAGGTGAGTATCACAAAAATAAAACAGGAAACCATGAAGAATGACACAAAGAAAACATAACCTAGGACTCAGAGCAGGGCATGAAACTTCTTTCATTGTGCCCCTTGCAGATCTGGCATCTTGTAATAATATGGAGAAGGGTCAGATTGTAATGGTATTTGTGTTTAATCATGTGTTTATATCTATATGTAACTAACAAGTTGATTGAAATTATTGATGAAATTATGAACATGTTTTCCCAAATCGAGATGTGCATATTGAGATGTGTGAACTGATAAGGACCGCAACTTTTTTCATGTGTTTACTATAGCCAGCAATAGCAACTGGAAGTAAAGAGACAAAGTTAGAAATGGAACAAACAAGAAAAGGGGATAGCCACATGAGGTCAATAAGGTCCCAACCTTCTGCGCATGCACATAATGGATATCCAGGTATTACAATACCTTGACCGGTGGATATCCAGACTTGATAGAATTGTAGTTACATTCCTAACTCTCATTTTCCACTCCTCATACCTGGGGGGCAGGATCCACAGTGGAAGGATCCCATGGTGTTCAGGCAGTGCACCATGGGAGTGGTGGAGCACCCGCCATTATTGGTCAAACATTCATCCACATCCTGACAGCTGTAACCATTGCCTTGCCAGCCTGAGACATATCAGAAATCATTACAACAAATCTCCACTTATTCAGGCTATACATTAAAGCATAATTCCAGTTTATTCAACCTGGCATATTTCCCAAAGGTGTAGCTATTGTGGCTCTATGGTCATCCTAACTTTGCATTTACCACCCCCACTGTAGAGACTCTGAGAAACATGGACTCACACACAACAACTTATATCAGGGCAACCAGCGCAAGCCTGCTACAGTTTTCCAAATAAATCCTTTTTTACATGACTCATTTCAAACACTTGTCTCTGAGTCTGACCGAATGTAAACACAAAAAGTAGCTGTCCAGAACAGCATTAATGCTAATGTAAAGGGACCTACATCCAGGCAGGTAGAGCTCAAGGTCGAAGAGGTGTCGTTTCTGGTGTACCGCTCAATATAAGTATGGAAGAGATTAAAAGTAACCTGAAGAGGGGGATGATATTGAATGCTCAAAGAATGAAGTAAATTGTGGATGGAACCAGGAAAGACGCTGAAACAGCAATGAAAGAATTCAAGGGTAAGCTATTCCAAAAAGAGGTTGGGGATGTTGGGGCTGATGAGTTACATTGTGAAAGAATACAAAGAAAGACCAATGATGTGTTTCAACCATCAATAGTTTGGGCATGAAGCTTCAAGGTGCAGGGAACAAAGTAGATGTGCATGATGTGGTAGGATTCATGAGTATGACAGATGTGGGGAGGGTACACAACCAAAGTGTTTCAACTGTGGACAGGCTCAAAGCGCTGCCTACAGGGGATGTGCAGTACTTAAATGTGAAGTAAAGCTACAGAAAATGAGAATGGAGAGAAAATAATATTATGCTGAGGTGGAGAAATGGGTAAAAGAACAGGTCTTGGGTCAAAAAACACATCCATGGGGTCTAATAGAGGAATCCAGTCAGAGTTGAGAGTTTAGTGGTTCAAAAGAAAAACCTTGTGACATTTATTGCAGGAGTAATCAATAGCATAGCTGGAGTGGAATCTAAAAAAATAGTTAATAGTTAATAGTTAAAACAGCAGTTCACTAACTTGGATTGGTATGACTGACTTGGGAGGAGGTTAGAGGTGATCTTCAGGCAAGTTTCAGCCAGGAGTCATGTGGTTAATGTTTTTTTATGTTAGTGATACTTCAGTGGAATGCAAGATCTCTCACAGCAAATGGGCAGGAGTTCAAGCATTTTATTTAATATCTAGTGATAAAATCAGACATGATAGTGTGTAAGAGCCTTGGCTGAAACCTCACTTGGATTTTGTCATACAAACTAATGTCATCATTCAACAAGACAGGGAAAAAGGGAATGGAGGTAGATATGCAACACTTGTCAAGCCTGGTACACCTTACAAAGTACTGGGTAAAACTGGTGGTCAGGAATATGTCGCAGGGGAGTTGTGGTGTGGGGAAAATGAGTTTGATCGTGAATGTTATAATCCACATAGAGGGTTGGAGTTGGATAGGTTTCTGGAAGTTAATGGTCAAGATGGGCGCAGAATAATATGGTGTGGGGACCTTAATGCCCATAATTTACTTTGGGGTGGAAGACAGATATATATTTTAATGGTTGAGTGGTAGAGCCTCTTAGAGAAAAAAGAGCTGGTATGTCTTAATGAGGGGAGGGGTACCATGGTAGATGTTTGTACAGGACAGTCTATCTTGGTTTTGACACTGGTTTCTAATACTATGGCTAGGAAATATATGGGAATTATGGGAGGAATCTTGTATTGGGAATGGGTCTCTATCCAATTGTTACAGCAGTGGATCCAGAAAGGATATCAGCAAAAGGAAAGGAGAGGTGGGTGTTTGAAAAGGCTGATTGGAATGCGTTTGAGGAAATCAGTGAAGAATGAGTGGCAATAGTCGATAAAAATTACAATGTTGATAGCTTAAATGATAATCTTTGTGCAAGAATCCTTGAGGCAGCATCAGTCAATTCCAAAAGTCAAAGGGAGAATGACAAGGAAAGCAGTTCCATGGTGAACAGACAAGTGTAGCTGGGTTGTAAGGGACAGGAACAGAGCCTTTAAACTATTAAAGAGGACACATACCTATGACCATTTAGGTTTATACAAGAGAGCCCGGGCAGTGGTGAGGAGAACAAAAAGACGAGCAAAGGGAGGAAGCTGGCAATGATTTTGTGATGAGATTCGGAGAACAACTCCAGTAGGAGAAGTGTGGAGTATGAGTAGGAGAATGAGGGGTAACAGAAGGGAATGGAAGTATCCAGTTTTAGAAGCTGTAGCAATTACTGGCAGAGACAAATCTGAAATGATGGTTAAAGCTTATGTTGTAAAATCATGGAAAGATAATCGGGAAGCAGCCAACTTGTTTATGTAAACATTGCCAGGTGGAAGAGTCCCCAGTATATGTAATCATATATTGTATAAATATAACCAAGAAAGACAACATCTAACAGAAGAACTCAGGAAGGGTTGAGTTCAAATTCTTAGTATTAGATCATAAATAAATCTGTCAAGTGGGTTGAGCATTAGAGATTTCTTTGAGTTCATTAGACAAACAGGACTAATTAGTATGATTTAATCTCTGGTCCACACTCCTATGTGGAAGGTGGTGGTAATGCACCTAAAATGCTGGTTGACAACTGTGGTTAAAATACAAAAAGGAGAATAAGAAGCAACTTGCCAGGTGACCTATTCACCATGCAGATTCATCCTCACATGCCATTTGTTTACATGTGTGAAGTTCACTTTCACTTTGGTTATACTGTCTTCTAAGGAAACTCAAAAAGCTAAATGCAGTATCAGATTATCCCATGTCCTATTATGAGGACAAGTAATTTTACTTTGATCGTCAACCATATTTATCTGAACCGGAGTAAACAGATGAAGGGCTAAATCAAATGGAAGAAGAAAAACAAAGGATGGAGGCAGCAGCAGAAAGGCAACAACGGACTCAGGAGGAAAACTTTTGCTGCAGAGAGTGGCACCAGTTGATTTCAGACTTGGAGAAATAAATGTGTCCACGGATGGTACTAATTCCAGCAGTGTGACTACAAGAAATTATTTTGCGGCGCTTGTCCAAATTGTTGTCTTGGACACTTTAATTTCACTTCCCCAAAATCGACTGAAGAAAAGAGAGTGGCCGGCTAGACAAACGCTCAGCTCTCCATATGGTTAGAAAAGTGATTACAACATGTAAAACACTATGTGAGGGATTGTTTGTCCCATCAGGAATTATCATTAGCATCTGGTTATATTCCTGGACCAACTGTGATCTGAAATCACAATGGTAGCTGAGAGAAAAGTTATAGTTGTGTTGGATAATAAGCCTGAGGTAAAAATATCCAAAAATAAAAATAATGTGACCCCTCAAGAGTAATGTTATGCAATGATAAGGTCAGCCAGAAAGTTGCCCTACATGCAGATCCTTATAAATTAGCATAATGGCCGTTCCAGGTGGCTACTTTCTGTGTTTACTTTTGGTAAGACTCAGAGACAAGGATTTTAAATGATTTATGTTAAAATTATATTTATTTGGCTTGTGCAGCTTGCCCGGATATACGTTGTTTTGCGCGAGTCCTCATGTCCACAAATCTCTACAACCAAGGTTGAGAGTTCAAATTTATCACAACTCCTAGAGCCAGAATAGCCACATTTATATGTTATCATAGTTATTAAATTGATTGAAAATGTTGCGTTTAGTTAGTCATATACATTTACATGTCCACAGGGGCAGTACTATAAATAATCCATGATTACCTTGCCACAGACCTCCACAAGAAGCATCTCCGCAGTTGACAGGAAATCACATGATCTCAGCTGTGCGAGTTCTTGTTGTTTTTTTTTCCGTGAGGTAGCACACGGATTTTAAAAAAGTGGTTTATTAATTTCTTTCAAATGTTTTGTGTAATGTTTCAATCAAAATTATTTATGAAACAATTTCTTATAAACAATTTGTCAAATAGGAATAGGCTGTGCCTAACTGTAAGACCCTGTGAACTACTGTTGAAAGACAGTGACCCTTAGCACTTTTAAAGAATCCTCTGTTGTCAAAATCAAAATTAACCCAGCAAATAAACAAACATTTTTTATGTTTCAGGTCAAATTGAACCGACTAATTTAAACCAACAAAAAATTACTGTAATTGAGTTTGTTAACCAAGTTTACACTTTGACCAGATTGACCACACTAACTAACGAACTAACTAACTAACCTATAATAAACTCCCAGTTCTCAGTAAAATTCTTAAAAAAGATAGTTTACAAACTATTACACTATTACTTATCTACTAATAATATCTATGTTGGTTGACAATGCTCTCACTGCCCTGTCACCACAGTTTGTACGCAACAGTATGGCATCCATTTTAAACTCATTTAAACTGAGGATTCATTTAAGTTACACAAGCATTTTTTTTTAAAAAGTGCTTACATGACCTGCAAAAATGAGACAAAAATTGCTAACGTTAAATGCTTGGAGGCACTTAACATTTTTAAATGTGTTTTCTCCATATCGGTATACCTACGCTTGCTGGATTCTTCAAAATATTAAAGACTGATAGACAACATAGATAAAACCTTAGAAAAGCCAACAAATTTTTTAAAAGATCCTTAATAGACTCTGTATTTTACCGCTTTAAATCCCTCCTGTCGTCTCGCCTTTTCTGCCACAAGTGGAGTACGTGCATGAACAATGTTCGCGCAAAAACAACACGAAGACGACCAACTTCTGCTGCTGAGATCACGTAATTTCCTGTCACCTGTGGAGGTGCCTCTTGTTGAGGTCCGACAAATGAAATGTGATCTGCTCATGCAGTTTAAATCATTCTATTAAATGACAATGCCACATATAATCCTGCTTACATGATAGAAGATACCATTTTTATCAGAGATGATGTTTTATATACGGTTTGCTGTACAGAAAAACGAAGTGTGTGAATATATTTTAAACAAGCATGTTAATCCGTTAGGGGTTATTCACAAACACTACTTGGGTTGTATATAATTGTGCATATAGGATTGGGTTTTTATAAAAACTGCTGGCTAAAATTAGGTCAAGTGCAAAATCTTATTTAAAAATATATTGCCCAGTTTGATTTGAAATTCTGTTTCTGTCGGCACGAAATGGGACAAAAAGTAAGTATTGAGTATGGATTGGATTAGCGAGGGCTGACTATGCAAGGCTGTTTGACTAATTAAAGTAAATGTCACTTGCCTGGTCTTAATTTTTTAAGACCAGGCAGTTTTATCTTGTTTGGGATTATGTTTAGCTAGATACAAGGGACATGTCAGTAACAGGATCTCCGGTATGCTTTACAACTCCTTTTAAGTTCTGAAGTTTCAGGACAAAAACATCTTATTTCAAGTTTTGGTCTTTCGTTTGCATGATGGTATATTCTCAACAAATAATTGTAAATATAATAATCTTTAGACTTTTGTTCACAAGTTCATTTTTTTCAATTTATCGCAATCCATTGATAACAATAGTGCTTCAGATGTATACCATTCTATACAGTACAAACCTGTAGTCTTAGAATATTCATGAGACCTAACACCGTTCTCTGATAGCACGTGCTGACATGTACAGCAATGATTACACATGTGCTGGGTACAGACAAAATGATACACACTAATGAAAGAAGACAAACTTTGAAGTAATTCCATCATTATTGGTCAAATGTGTCATCAAAGTTGATGTTTTCAAAATGTGCACTGTTGATAAACAAGACTAAGAGTCCACATGACAGCTGACATTCCTCATGGGAATGTCATCTATTTGGTCATAAACCAAAGCATTGGATATGCCTTTATGTTCGTAGTCTGTTTTCCTTCATTTTACATAACCACAGTGAATATGTATTGGGCTCTGAGCGCTTCCATAATGTGGGTGACCCACAACTCAATACACTGCATGAACCCCTCCTGTGTAGACACAGAGTACCTGAGTTGCTGCTGCTGTTCTGCTTACATACTGCTCACACTATGCCTTCTATGTAGACACAGTGTAACTCAGGCTGGCTGACTGAGTGGCTGATGTGCACTGTAGCAAATCTGCACAGCCGTGCAGGATATTTCCTGCTTATTTCAGTGGAGTGTCTTACTCTAGAATAAACATTAATGTTCCAAAGCTCTGATACTGATTGTACCCTCAAGTAATTGTTGTAAGCCTAATTGCTCCTGCTCCAACCCTGTGTTCTAAATTTCACTCTACTGTGCTAAGATGTGTGCTCCTGGTCCCAAATTCACAAAAATCAGTTAGCCAACCCCAGCACTCATGGGATGTTTCCATTACAATAGAATGAGTTGTGTTATTGAGTGTTACCAGCAGGACAGGTGCCACAGTAGAAGGAACCCTGGGTGTTGTAGCAGGGAACAGCAGGGTTGGTGGAGCAAGGCTTGTTGGGAAGGTTACACTCATTAACATCAGCTACACAGGCTGGGTTCCCATCTGGAGCCTCCCAGCCACTCTCACAAATGCACTCGTATTTAGGCTGTTAAGTGGGGAAAAATAGTCACAGTGTAAAATCTCGTTCATTTAAAATCATATCCAAAACAGAATTGTGGAAATACAAGAACAAAATAATACTGAATTCTGATATAAGAGAAGTTATTTCAACTGTATGTCATGGGAGGCCCAATGGCATGTCCAAATGGATGGTTAGTCTTTTGCTAATATTTCCAATAAAATGTAGGACGTTTTTAGACTCTGATATCTCCCACTTGGTATCACAAATTAGGGCTGTCACTTTTTCCAAAAATCAAATTTGAACAAAGTTTGAATGACACGTAATATGTTTGAATGAATTTTAATGTACACCCGCCGATGATATTTTTACAGGTTTCTTGCAAAGGGCTTGCTGGAGCTGAGTGTGCCGAACAGTGGGCAGTAAGACAAGGTTGTACACTTGATGTAGCTCCGCTTGTCTGTGGTGCCTCCACTGCCTCACTTGGGTGGCAAGCTAGAAGGTGAGTCCACAGATTTGTTGTCATTGTAGTGTAAGACAGCTGCTTTGTACAAAGTCCACCAACAGCCTTATCTTTGTTAGTTACTTTGCCATCTACGGTGTATAACCCAAAATACTTCCACACACTGCTTCTAAGGTACTTTGGTGTCATGATTGTCCACTCAGGATGGCTTTGCTCATAGTGTCCTTCATTTTCATAGCAAACAACATAGCATTATTAGCTTGATAGGTCAATAGGGTATGCCATAGGTGAAGCTGATGGTGAAGTTTTAGAGTGCCCTCTCGTGGATCCCAAGGTAAACTACTTCAAATAGTCAGTTGCACTTATAGACGGTAAATTTTGAGATTTGAACAGGTCATTACAGTTCAAATATTAACTTTTCCCCCACATTAGAATGAATGTTAAAATTTCAAATAAAGAGTGACAGCCCTATCATAAGTTAAGGAGATGTGTCAAAAGGTACCTGAGATTTTATTAAAATCAGCAGGTGATGTTAATACAAGATTAAAACATATTTGTTCATATTAACATATTTTTCTATAAGGGTAATATCTTCGTGCAATGGCATGAATGCTCTAAAGTCTGCTAGTTTTTATACCTTACCGTAGCCACTTATTATGCAAATGATTGAAATCAGATCGTTCAGTCTGAAAACCTTTAGAATACTGGGCCTCCATGGACCATGACAGCTTCCTTCCTATTAAATATACAGTATATATCCTCCGTGTTGCGTTCTCATCATAAAAAAAATCTATGTAATGCTGTTTCTATATACCTTCACAATCCAGCATTAATTTATCCAAAAAAAGTACAAATCAAAATTTTCTTTTTTTTTTTTTTTTTTTTTTGTTGTTTGCTTTTTTTTTGTTTGTTTGTTGTTTTTACAGTTGACATTATTTGTCCACTTAGAGGTGCTTTGGCCAAATAGTAAAATCTACCTTCAGTGTAAATTAAATCTAATAGTGTGGATTTTTACTGACTTTGTTCAGTTTATACTGTGGATCCTGCTATACCTTTTTTGAATGTGTTAAATAAACTGTTTAAGTGACTGGTTACCTGTCCAGGTATAACCCGCTCTGCATCAATACATGTGCCATGTACACACAAGTCCTGTCCTACATTTCTGCAATCATCATAACGCACAGTACAGAGAATCCCGGACCATTCTGGAGAACAGTTACAGCTGGACAGAAACAGAAATATCATTAAAATAAAAGTAACGGTGGCTGTAGCAAGCAGGAAGTTATAAACAAAGACTATCAGAGAGTGTGATTTATAATAAAATGATCACTAACAGGGAGAATGATCATTAATGCCTCAACACACATATTTTGTCACTTACCTCTATTAGAATCTAGCCATACAGGGAAATGTGGTTTTATCTGTCATGGTTTTGTGAAATCTTTCTCTGACATTTCAGCCCTACCCCAAAACAATGGAAGTGAATGGAATTTCATTTAAGGTACTAACAGCACCCAAAAGTGTCTTTCAGAATAATCCACAAATCTCACTGTCATTAGCTTTCATGAGGCTATTTCTTTGGTTGAAAGTAGTTCAATAACGTCAGAGCAAGTGTAGTACATGCAGTTAGGTATATAAAGGCCCATCATCACTGTAAAAGGTAAATTGAGTTTGTAAATTTTATATGGAGTGTTGGTGGTGGATATAAGTTACTAAGATTTTACCATTCACTGTAAAATCAGTGGAGAAAAAACAAACTCACATGTAATTGAATAAAAGTATGGTAGTGTTTTTTTTTAAGTATGTTCAAGTTCATTGTTATTGTATTTAGATAAATCTGTATATGCATTCAAATATACATGTACACAGACTCACACAGTGATTCAGAATTTCTCCAATAGGCTGTGATGCACAAAAAGGTGGTTAAAAAGAGAATGAAGTTTTAAAAAAAAAATGTGTACACTTGCACATAGATAAAACCACAAGGACAAAACTATGCATGTTGACTGTAACAATTTGTCACCATAATTTTTTTCTGCACCTCAAGGCCAGACAGGCTACATATGAAAATATAACTGGGTTGAGTAGAATCCACTGGCTTTTGAAAGAGGGTGTTTCAAATAATCTGGTATTCTCATTTCAATCTGATATTTTGTGCATTCTAACGTAAATTGAATTATTTTGCAAATATCAAGAGTAATGATATCAGCACATCTTAACTGAAAATCAAAACCTGTTGTATCACCCCTTTTTCTACAAAGTACACAAATGTCTTAACAGTTTTCAAGTATTTGAAAAAATTCAAATAAACAGCAGACAATAAGATTAAATTCATAACATTTGAGTATTATGGAAAGCTTAAGACATACATGAATGATCCAGGGGTGTTGACACAAGTTGCTCCATTCTGACAACCCTGAAATGTTCCTGAATAGACCTGACATTCATTCACGTCTGTTGCACAGTTAGGACCCTGACACACACACACAGTGCAAGAGAAAATGAAATGGGAGAAACACAGATACCGGGTTCAGAATCAGCCTAAGCAAAATATTGACCATAAATGAACAACCCTGTCACCTAGAAATTACGTTCATATATTACTAAACTGTTATGTTATGATGCCAATGTAATCTCTCTGTGGATTATGTTCTGAGGCAAAGTTCTTTTTTGAATTAATTGCCACATTTATTAATGGCAGCAGAGTCTTCACGGGGTGTTAGGGTGGATGGGGGTCATACAAAGCGCATGACTAACACATCCTGAGTCTGGGGTTCCCATCCAGACTTCTGTCCATGGTTAGGTTTAGGCAACAAAAGCTCTTTGGTTAAGGTTAGGGAAAGATCATGGTTTTCATTAAATGTAAATAAACATATTGAGTCTGAATTCACTGTGAACTTTTTCTGTATTAAAGCAAACCAAAATCTTTTCCTAACCTTAACCAACTGCTGTGGGTGCCTAAACATAACCAATTAAAAGTTTAATAATGCTGTAGTCACTGCAAGATGATATTGTTTTGAAAGGCCAGATATTTCAGTGGAAAACAAATACACTGTCTGTGAACATTTCACTGATGCGTTCTGTGTCAATATATTTGTGATTTAATAATATGTAGGGTAACAACGTATCCTCGTTACGTATTTGTTGTTGCAAATTAGTTATATATAGCAACTTAATTTCTAGGAGACAGGGTTGAGATGTGACAAAACTTCAATGATCCTAGATTGTTTTGTCATTTAACATGAATAGAACACAGTAAAGTGTTTTATTGACAATAGAGCAAAGAAGTTGTACAAACATACCCAAACTACCATTCTACGACAATTAAATAAATATAAATGCTACATGCATAGAAATTTGTCATATTCAGCAGTGGATTACTAACTGGGCAAAGTGGTCATTACCTAAATTTAAGGCCCTGTCTCAAAGAATTCTAAGATGAATTTTTTTCTATCCATTGATTTGTATTTTTTGTACTTGTATTTTTTTGTAATTATTTTTGCTGACTGTAAATATTAATTATTTTCTATAAACACAGTATGATAAGTTGGATGCAACTGACTGTGGGGTTCAATCTGGAAGTCTATTTGGAAACCACGTTGGCCTCTGCCATTTAACCTGTGACTTTTGGGAGGTGTATAAACTATGTTTCAAGTCTAGTTTTAAGATTTTCTTTTGGGTTGATATTGCACTTACGTGGTGCAAACTGAGACATAGCAAACTCACAGAAACACAGCACAGGCATGAGTTTCTTTGGCTCTGGACAAAATATAATGTAGTCTGTTGTGTGTGACTCTACTTGGTATTTAGGATTTGAAGAAGCACCAGTGTCAATAATATCAATTAATACTGTTCATTGCCTTCTATTAATAATTGTAATAACCACCCCCATAATGTAACAAAAAAATGTGGAACTCACAGCCCAGTTGCCGGGACACACACAGTGGTATGAGTTGAGTAAGTTCAGACATGTTCCTCCATTCTGACAGGGATTGCTGCTGCAAGACACCTTCTGGACTGTCTGGGGGAGAAAAGAGGAGAGGAACGCAATGAGGGAAACATGACATGTATGGTACAGTCTTGAGTTTGAGCCATTACAACAAACAGTTCTAAAATGTCTTACCAGTTCAAGTGTAGTCACTTTATTCTCAAGTGTTGACACCTGGAAAGCATGGAAAGAAGCATGGAAAATATGTTTTATGGCATTGGCTATGTACAGTGCATTCACAATATTAAGAGAAAATTATTTAGACAGATTAATTCTAAAGAGCTTTTATATATAAACACACAATTGTCTGTTTGATTACATCAAAATAATATACGCTTAAAAAAAGAATGGAGGGAAAATGTGAATGAGCTGAATGAGCTAAAGGAATTAAAATAAATAAGTCAATTAAAACAATAATTGATTAAACATGTTTATGCTGCTAATGAGATTGTTAAAATTGAATGTAATATTCATCTGGATTTAATTGATTCAATTTTGTTTTTAAATAAAAATGAGTTTTACTCATTACATATAAGATTTTAATCCAACAGGAACTACAGTGGCTTTCAATGTCCTACCCTGGTATCGAGCTGGTTTAGTTTGTTGGTGATATCAGGGGGTACTCCACCTCCGTGAGACTTAATGTCATCAATGTCCTCTTTGTTGTTTTTGATCTGAAATCAGAGAGTTCACATATAGGCACTTCAGTATACAAAAGTTGAAGACAAAATTGTTATTGAATAAATCCTCCATCTACTTTAAATAAATTAGTGCATTGTGGCCTGATTTACAATTTTTAAAACAAATATAGTTCTGTAAAAACATCATTCCCATGACTGTAAGATTTCTCTTTCATGTTTCCTTATTTTGTATTATTTATGTTGAATCTGGACATTTTAAGAGGTACTACACACTTATATATGTTTTTTGAGCTGTAAACTAAATGATATGACTGTACTGTAATGAAACACATCAGTGCTGATGTTGATATTGACATTTCTTACCAAAGTTAAAAAAAATTGCATTTAATGGGTTGAAAATGGTTCAACATGCCATCAACTGTTTTAAATCATCCTGAAGCTTGCATGGCCAATGCTGACATAGAGTCAACCACTTGGGACTTATTTACATCATGAAATTTATATTAAAAAAAAGAACGAGTCTGTGAAATCCTGCTCATTTTAAAATATATACTAATCAAGACTCATCATTCACAGGAGTTTACACTATTTTTTCCCTACCCTCTACTTAATATTTTTCAAGTTTGGCACAATGGTTGCAGATGGCAGCAGGTCCCTTGATAGCAACACACTGCTATGTACATTTGCAATCGGCATTTTTCACAAGAGTGCTATTCTAATTACATGCTTGGCTCCAAGAGCTCCAAGGTTTACTAGGACTGGAGCCAACAGCTCCCGTTAATACAGCTCAGGACCACCATGGTCCTCCACCACACTAATGTCTGTTTCGAAAGGGGAAAAGACCTCCACCTCAAAAGAGCCCTCTAGAATTTTCTCTGGCCTGGGGATGTCACTGAGCAACTCCTGCATCACATATCCAAGCCCCCTGCCCCCTCTCTCAGCCCCTTTGCCCACTTTATTTTAGCATTTTTCAAAATTATGGAGTGGGTGGAGTGGGTGGAGAGCTGGGAGTGAAGTTAAACTATAAATAAATAACACTTTTAACAGTTTTAAAATTTGAAGAATATGATGTAAAACTCATTCAGAGAATATCTACAAGTGCTAAATCAAAAGCAACTAGATTCGCTTAGGATTCTTGAAGTTTTTGCACCCCTAAAAGGCTTTGATCCAGAAGGCCTCCAAAAGGTTAACTCACTGGTGGGGAGGCCTGGGATTCTCCACCATGGTGCCATGATACAGATAGCCATGGTGCCCAGTAGATGATTCCTAATGACTTTGGTGATCTCCTGACTTTTCATGTAGTGCCATCAGAAGGCTAAATATTTCACTTATCAAGTGAAATATCTCAACATGTTCTAGATGCATTGCCTCAAAAATTGGTATAGATATTCATGGTTTCTAGACAGTGTATCCTACTGTCATTGGGGATCCCCTGAATTTTTCTCTAGTGCCAAATTAGTTGTTTTTGAGTGAAGACTCCAAACAATTATTGGACATATTTACATTAAGAGAAGAATTGTATTACCTTTGGCAGTTCTCTGACTTTTCATCTCCACAGTCACTAGATCAAAATTAAATAAAAATCAAAATACACCTACTGTTTGTTTTTTTTGTCTTTTCCAGTATTTCACATTCAGTGTCACAAATGCACAGGAAAACGAGGTTAGTAAACAGTAGAAAGCATAATGGAGGCCAGTGACTGTTACGGCGGTTACTTTTTTATATATTTTACTTTAGTCTCTTCGGTGCCAATGTTGCATCTTGAAGTATTGCATATGAAGAAGAAAATTACCGTTGCATGTTGTCCCCATAGACTGTAAAAAACAATAAATGTCCCTGGCTATTTACTAATAGAACTACTACTAGAACTTGGTTACGCATCATAGCATTGCGTGTCCAAACGGGTGTCATGTTTCTATCACTGACCATTAAAGCTGGAGCCAATAAATACCTGTGACTACTGTAGAGCCATTTGACCGGGGAATGAATGCTGATTGCACCTTTCCCAATGAAGACAAAAGCCAAATGTTAGTGGGTGGTAGTGGGTTTTTTGGCGAGTGTCATAGGCGCTTAAGATGGTGAAAATGTGAAACCCTGTTGTTGCTAAACATCAGCATATTAATATTATCATTGTGAGTATGTTAGCATGCTGACATACTCACTCATTTTGCTGAAAGCACTGCTGTGCAAATGTAGAGGTTCGCTGAGCAGCCAGCATGACTGTAGGCTGTTGACACATATTTCCACTTCAGCTGCACCATTTAAACTTTTATTCTCTTCTACCCGCAGGTTCTAAAATCATACCTAAATCTATTCATCTCAATCTATTTACCACAGACAGATTACTACTACTAAAGAAAATGGAACATGTTCTTCCCGTCAGTAACTGTGAAGAATGGACAGTGAATCTGAACTTGTCTGGACAAAGACTTTGATGACTTGTTTCATGAATTCTCTTCAGAGAAGAGAAATATAATTTTGGCCTGTGTTATGTTGTAGGCCTGGATGATATAGACCAAAGATAATATCTCAGTATTTTTAGGCTAAATGGTGATGCATGATATATATCTCCGTATTTTCTACACAGTGGGCTAAATGTTCAGTTGTAAGACAAAGCCACATGTGAGATGTCACAAGCACTTTTATTAAAACAGACAGTGGTCAAGATAAAATGCAGAGACAGGGTTTCCTTTCCCGTTTGAAAATATACAGCTGCAAAACATGTCATTCCTTTCCTTCTCCATACTCCTCTCTTCCCATCATTCTGGTACAAATTAATCTTGGTTTCGTGTGTCCAAAGAATCTTGTTCCAGAAGTGGGCAGGCTTTTTTAGCAGTTTCCCAGCAAAACTGATAAAATAATAAATACCAACTGCTCCAAATGTGTTGCTAATTAATCTCTTTTTTGTTTTAGCCCTGAGCACATACCCACATCTGTTTACACTTGGCAATTGTTCAGATGTATGAAATGCATACACAGGTCTTAATATATTTGATTGAAAGATTGCATGTCTGACTGCCTGCTTAAATACTGTTACAATTTTAATCTTGGATCCATGAACTCTAATGCACCTGGCCCTTGATCTTTGGTCCTGTCCAAACTGCTGTGCCTGCTTCCTAACATGTTAATCATTCATAGTCTCATATGAGAAGCAGCAGGCTTTCAGTTGTGTGAAAGCTGATAAGAAGTTATAATGAGTTAGTTAAATAGTACAGTTGTGAATATTTTCTGGGTTGTTTGGATTAGTTAATTAGTTTATAGTTGTAATGTTAGTGATGTGCTGGGAATACAACCAGGTCCCTTCTTTCCAATCTTTGAGAGCCAAACCTCAAAGATCAAAACAAGCACAGCAAAATAACTAAACATGCCAAGATGACCGGAACATTTTAGAGCTGGAGTTTGCAACTATAATGGCTGACCAGCAAACTACGCTCAGGAAATGGAAGGTGACTGGAATGTGTGAAAGTAAAACTAGTATGAATCATTAGTTTATCATTTATTCACATGCTTTGAGGAGAATAGCTGAGGAATGTTAAGTGAAAACATATGTTCTGTGTAATCGCTAAGCAGAGGCTTCTTGTAATATTATCTTTATGCAGTTGGTCACCTCATGTTAGCGCGTGAACAGCTCGTGGTTGTTGCCAGTTGCTTTGAATCTGATACTTACTGGGCAAAAAGCCAATTATGTTCTTTTTCTTTGTCTTCAAGAACCTATAAAAATTAACTTTGCTTTTCCTTTTCTTTTTGTAATACGGTTTGTCTCCATATTGTACAGTATATTTTACTCATCAACCCATCAGTATTTTGTGTTTATTTTATATGTGCTATATATAAATATATATATGAACTTTATTTTATGAACCACTTCACTATTGTATTTCATCACTTCAAGTGTGCACGTTTGTTAGTAACGGAAAAAGTCTAAGCTTACCTGACTCAAAAGTTGGGTTAGGTCTTCATTACCCACTTTAACCCGGCCTGATGCTGATGTCTCGAAGCGGATCTCTTTATTGTCCCCAGTTGTGAAGACAAGGTGACCATTATCTGACAGCATACAAGGCCTACCGAGTCAAATCATCAAAATTCAACAGACTTTGTATTAGGTCGATCAAGGTGAGGGTCATATTGTAGAATAAATTTATGGTACGCTTTTACAAAAATGCACATTCCACCAGGAATCCCACAAAGAACCTCATATAATATTCATGGATTTTTATAAGTTTTTGTTATTTCTCTTTATGTCTATAATCAGTGGGAGCAGTATTCCAACATAAATTTGGGGATTTTTGATTGTTAAACAAGATAAGCTCTGTTGGGAGCACATGTACATGTAATATACTTTTAAGTACTACACAGTTAAAAATAAGCTAACTTTGCACACAGAAAATAACTGACATAACTTTACACATAAATTTGATAATTGAGAAACAATTGTGAAACTATTGTGTGGCTTTTGACAGACCTGAGTCTCTGCATAATTTGAAAACCTTAAATCTAGTGAGGAACCTGGCTCAGGTAATATTGTAACTAATTTTATTTGCTGACCAGCTGCATATAAACTTAAGTGCTGTTTTAAGTTTATATATAACAAAGTAATATGTAAGAAGAGTAATACTGGTGGAGCCCATAATTTTGGATTCATTGCTATATAAGACATCCCACTTTAATCTTTGCAAACCCCAACTCACTGGTCATTGCTAACGTTCCTCTTGTTTTGTCTTTGTGCTTTGTCCCTTGGCTCTCCTTGTAGTCCCACCAGAAGGAAAAGGAGTATGAAGAATAGCCACGAGAGCTGCAGTGTCCCAGCCATAGAAAAGAGATGTGTTGCCTGGACAATCTAAACAGCTTTAAGGTTTGATGTGCTGCCACACTCTAATGCTCACTGCGAAGACTTTGACCTGACAGTACAACCATAAAGTACATCACGGTTTACCAAAGCTGGTTAATTTTATTATTGAGTGAGAATGTCTCTCACATGATTGTAGGAGATAAATAACTTGCTTCATGTGACATTTGTGCGTGCACTTTGTAGATGTCAGAAGTGATTAACACCAATTAACACAGATCAGCCACAACATTAAAACCTGTTACTGGATTTAATGTTGTGGCTGATTTGTCTAATCATATATAGGATGTTCCTTGATGCTTTTTCAGTTCTTGCTTGTTCAGGCTTGAGCGCTAGTCCAAAATAATCTTCCAGTATTACACAATGTACAAAGTGCTTTTTATGTACCTACACTGTCTTATTATTCCTTATAAACTTCATTAAAGGGAAAATTTATCAGATATCCAAATCTTTCATGATGTGGTATAACCATATGCATTATTTACTCAAATAACATATTTTAACACAAACACACAGAGACTTGTTCGACTATACCCATAGGGAAACTCATTGATATAATGCAATCCCTAGTCCTTTAACCTAAACTTAACCCTCATACTAACCCTTACCCTAACCTAACCTAAACCTAACTTTAACCCTAACCCCAAAACCAAGCCTTGACTCTCAAAAAGCAGTCTTTACCCATGGGGACCTAAATTTTTGTCCCCATGGGTTAGTGGACATTCAGGTTAAAGTCCCCACTGGGATATAAGGACAAGAACAAGAAATATACGCACACGCACACGCACGCACACACACACACACACACACACACACACAAGAAGTTAGTGATCTCCTGAAATCATGTGAGAGAGCCAATAAAGTTAACAAACTTGCTAAGAGTTTTTTATTGTGGAAATACCATGGCATGGTTACAAGACACTTCAGAAGAGTCCAGACCAGCCCTCATATTGAAGTGACTTTGACTGGCATCTTTAATATAAAATATTCTGTACAGTACAGAATTCTTTAGGGCTGAAGAGGAAGAGATTTGTCATGCAGCTAATTGTCCTTTTCCTTAAGCCCCATCATATCTACTGGCCTGATATATAGGTACAATATTTAAGTGCTAGATGACACAATAGAAACATAAAGAATCTAAGGTTATAATACCCAGCATTTGATCTAAAACCCTGTCCCAGGCTGGAACTGAACTACCAATCCCCTGTACAGGAGACATCTCTACCAATTTATTTACAAAGGTAACTGACAAACACATAAAGAAGGGTGATAGGGGTGTGAATACCACCACCATTTTAAAAAGCAAATTCTGGTCTTTGGCCTTCTTGTGAGTTTAAATCAACTCAATTTGAGTGTACACACGTGACCAGTGAACAGACTCTAGTGCACAGTTAAATTACCATAACTTAAATTAACAGTTAACTCTTTTCTGGGAGTTGATATT